>NC_089588.1:51097811-51247850 GCF_019320115.1 Miscanthus floridulus
CGCGGGCGTTGCAGCAGGCGGGAACGTCTGACACGGGGTCCGTCCGGCAGGCGCTGCCGTAATCATTTCGGTTCAAGTCTCTTGCTGAGCATGGATCCTTGTATTTTCAGCTGATTATTGGAGTACAGGCAACAACATACTCACAAAGCAAAAGCGGCGTGACGGGAGAGAAGACACGATATGTAAAACTTTGCATCTTTTTTTTGTCACGACAGACAGACAGAAGAATACCCTACCACCACGCCGACGGCATGCCTTGCCTAACTCGCACAGACACCATACTAGCATCACCATCTGCTAACATTTGTTGGCCCACCACTAATCCACCATTAAACTAAAATCCCAAACAACTCTAATCATTATCTCTAACAACTGATTGTTCCAAAATTTACAAAAGAAATGCAAGCACCTATTTTTATCAACCTCACGTTTACACAAAGAACTACAAGCTACCAACATGGCAACATGTAGAGTGGCACGTACACTACCTAGTAAAGTACTACTACTGTTCACAAGCTATGTACATGCGCGATGTTCGCGTTGCCTGGAACAGCCGGCCGGCGTACACGTTCACTGCGCGTTCCCGGCGGCGGCGACCCACCACCGGCAAGCGGCGGCCGCGCACTGGGCGCGGTGCACGCGCTTCCAATCCAGAGCCTGGCACGCACGCGAGCAGTAGATGGCGGACCCGCACGCGGAGCACCGCCGGAACTCGTGCCGCCGCGTCTCCCGCCGCCCGCACTGCGGGTGAGAGCACAGGCGCACGTCGGCGTCGGCGTCGCTGCCGTCGCCTTCTCCTCCTCCTGTCTTGGCGTCATCCAGCGCCCACCACTCCACCATGAACCTACTGGCAGCGTCTTCTTCTTCATCTCCGTTTCGTCGGCGGTGCGGCGAGGAGGAGACGAGCTCGCGCGCGGCGGCATGGAGCAGGAAGTGGCGTCCGGCCGCGGCGTCGCGGCGCGCGCCGTAGCCGTCCTGGAGGCAGTGGCCGAGCTCGCGGAGCGCCGGGACGTGGCCGAGCCACGCGGCGCGCGCGCACAGCGCCACCCCCGCGCGCGGGTCCTTGTCCGCCTTGTCGCCGCCGCTGCCGTTGAACTGCACCACGGCGAGCGCGTACAGCGCCGCCCCGTGCCCGCCCGCCGCCGCGCGCGCCACTAGCTCCGCTCCCGTCGTCCTGCTCCCGATGCAGTAGAACCTCACCTGGCATCATCATCAACAGCCGCGACAAGGACACCAGGACTCAGGAAACGAAGGAATGAGTGGGTTCGTTCCAAGAAGCAGGAGAGAGCAGAGGTCATCCGTTACCATGCCGAGGAAGTAGCAGGCGTGGAGGTTGCCGGCGGCTGCGCACCGCCGCAAGAACCGGTGCGCCGCATCCGACCACCTCCCCGCAGGCACGGCGACGGCCGCCGCTGACGCACGCGACAGCACGGCGGGGTGCGCCGCAAGGTCCCGGAACCTCCTGCACCTGCATACACAGCTGAAGACTCAGCACAGGGACGAGACAAAGGCGACGGCGGGTAGAATCAGCAACGGACGGAGGAACGGAGCAGAGACATGCTATGGTAGCTACTCACGGTAGTGCCGCCGCAGCGAGGTCGGCGGGGCACCCGGCGCGCGCCGCGAGCCCGGCTAACACGGCCAGCACGAGGTCGTCGGGGAGGCAGTCAAACGCGTCGACGACGACGCCACGGTGGCCGGGCACGACGACCTTCTGCTTCGCCGGTAGCGTGGCCGCCTTACTATTACCGCCGCCGCAGCTGCCGTGCTTGCTGAGGCTCCTCGTCGTCGGCTTCCTCATGGCGGCTGGCCGCCAGGGCGGGACACCCTGTGCGGCGCGGTGCGGAGAGAGAGAGAGAGAGGGACCGGTAGATGCGCGGGAGGATTTTGTATGTATATATACGCGCGGACGTGAGGCGTGCACGTGGCAGGGGTACGGCGGCGGCGTTTTGACCGCTGCAGCCGGGGGCGGCCGTTCGCCAACGAGTGGTGCGCGCGGCTCGTCGATGGCTGCACACACCGTTCCTTGCGATCCGGGCCATGCGTCTGTTTGTTCGTCGCGATCTCCAACGTGCTTCCGCTGACGCGAAGTACCTAGCCGCAGATAAGCTCGAGGCTTGTCAACCGCGCAGCCCGACTTTGGGCTCTCAACAACCCACATCTGAAAAATAGATTCAGAGCACCAGCTTCATGCAGCTCAACCATAAAAGTGTTTCATCGTGGATCTGAACTCCTACCAACCTATTTGGTAGGGCTCCAACTCCAATATAAATTTGTTTGTAAATACAAAAATGAACTAGGAACTAAAACAAAAAAGTCAGTCATACCAACCTGTTTGGGATGGCTCCAGCATCTCCAATACGAATTCATTTGTAAATATAAAAATCAGCTAGGGGCTAAAATGATAAATAAAAGGTCAGGCACAACTGTGTCTTTGTCTTCCTTGCACAACCGCGAGCTCGGGTGGGGCACGGGACGCCTGGTCGCGGTGGGGTTGGGGGTGGGGCTCGCACGGCTAGGGCTCAGATGGGGACGGGGCGCACCAGCCGCGATCCTGTCGGAGCTCACGGCGGTGGCCGCTAGGAGAGTTGGAGCTTGTGGTGGCAGTAGGGTGCGCAATAGGGCTAGTCAGGCATACGATGGAGCCGAAGAGGCACGCCGGCGAGGCTAGGAGAGGTACACGTGGCGACCAAGATGATGGGAATGATCCGCGAAAAAAAAAGAAAAAGAATTAGTATATTGGATCGTGTAACGTGTGGCAGTGGCGTGTAATTTTCTCAATTCCACCAAACTTGAGTTTTCATAACACCCTTTGAGGTGCTCCACAAAATCCATGAATCTGAGGATAGAACCATGGAATTCGTGGAGCTGTTGTATGGTAGATCTGTGTGGAGCTGGAAGCGTTTGGATTGAAAAAGTGGGAGTGGAGCTATTTTTGCAGATCTTTAGCTGCTAGAGTTCTCCCAAACATATCCTAATTAGTTGTCACATGAGGCATTTTGGTGGCATAGTAATTTATGAAACTAGAAGCATATCTTGTGCATTATTGTGGGAATTGCGAATGATCTGTAACCAAATTATAGATAGACTACATATAATTACTTGTATGAAGAGATAAATTAAATTATCATTTTTTAATGTTTAGTGGAGATGGCATGCTGATGTGGACAAGTAAATGCATGTTAGCGGGTGATGCGTCTCACTGAAGCATATATCATAATTGTATGTGCTAGTAGAATGTAACTACATCCAATAGTGGGCTATTGAGGTAGACAACTTGCGTGTGGAGATTGAACCTCTGGTGGGGGTTTAAGATTATAAGATACTAGAAGAACACCTGCACGTTGCTGTGGGACTCTCTTATAAATAAAATTGTTGACTAGGTAAGCTAATGGAAGAATCAAATAAAAGGTTTATAGAATATTAGATTGAATTGTAGGAGAATGTGATGGCCATCAAATGTACAACGTGGATGCCTCGTATATTAATAGATTAAAAATAGTAATTGCATTTAGTGGAGGATGGTGTCGCACTTATTAGCTAGGTATGACATGTGGATAACTTGTATGTAGAGATTGAAAGATAGTGGTGTTTGTTTTTATAAGAGATATACATATACATATACATATACATATACATATACATATACATATACATATACATATACATATACATATACATATACATATACATATACATATACATATACATATACATATACATAAGCAAGCATTTGCAGTATGTGAAATGTACTTATTTTCTTAATCATCCCATGTGAATGCATGCATCATGTAGCAATACCATTTCTCATTTTTCTCTTCTCGCCGATTTCGTCTGCAGTCTTCTCATTGGTGAAGCATTTTGTCTACGGGCTCTAGAGACTGATTGGTCAAGTCCAACGTGCATCATTGGCTTCCCGAAGCTAACAATTTGTCTACACATACTACATTTGGCCATGCAACTTGGACGTTGTCATACAGCAGCATTGTCCGCGGCTAGCTTGTAGTATTAGAGAAACTAGCAAAATTTGATTTTTGTCGCCTCTAATCTTCCTCTCCATGTTCTTAATATCTACTGAAAATGCAGTGCCAATTCGACTTTCCAGTGTTGCTTGCTTAACTGAAGCAAGATAGCAGCACAACATTTTTTTTAGATAATGGAATAGATGTCGTATTCCAGCCCCACATCAGGGTGATGCTTTAGCCGTTCCTTATTACAATAGCTATCCTCGCCGCAAAAGCAAGCTCATAGTTCAACGAACAAAATCGTAAAATAAGACCCAACATCTTTAACATAACCTCTTTTCCTGACCCCCTCTTACATCCGAGTTCGTGAGGATGGTGGGCTACGCTCCCGCCTCTTTTCCTGACCTCGTTGATGATGAGGTCAAAAGCGACAGCTTCAGCATAGGTGATGTCTCGACAACTATGGAGAACGTCCTGGGACAACCACCGGTGGTAGTGGAGTCTATACAGACCCACACCCCTCCAGACCCTGTGCAAAGGCCCTGGCGCGTGCGTAGGAGCACGATGAGGAGTTATGACAAAGGCGACCGAGTTAGCCGTCACCTGCGCTGGCGCGCTTGGCGCAGCATGTTGCACCACGTGTGCGTAACACGACGAGTGGCACTTGGGGTCGCGCCCGTTAGGTCTAGCGTAACATCCTGAACGGAGGGAATGACCCCCTCACTTCGCTCGGGCTGGCAGGAACATCGCTGCTGCGGCGATGCTTCTGTGTGGCCTCCCCAAGCCTGCCGACCCCCAGGAATAGGCAATCCACTAGAACCTCCGAGCGTTGGTGGAGACCACCGCTGTTCAACAGGCGGAGAGCTCTGCATCGTGACACCAGCTCACGGCCTCTTGCCTAACCAGAGGACTGGGGCCGCACCAGTTGAATCGCTCTGTAACACCCCGGGTGTTTAAATATTAAAAAAAACATGACATGTCATCATATGCATTACAAGGCATTTGGTCATATTAAAAACTTTGTATGCATTCACTAAAATAAGTTTACATTTATGTTATAAGCATTGCTTGGTATTGTTTGAATCAAGTTCGAAATTTTTGTATTGATTTGAAATTCCGAAAACCTTGATTTTCAGAATTTAAACCCTACCCTGAAAATCCATTTCAAAATCTAAGCATATTTTGGGGTTGAGCCCAA
Organism: Miscanthus floridulus; assembly: GCF_019320115.1. Lineage (NCBI taxonomy): Eukaryota > Viridiplantae > Streptophyta > Magnoliopsida > Poales > Poaceae > Miscanthus > Miscanthus floridulus. Next base: position 51,102,975 of record NC_089588.1, read on the forward strand.
AAGCAAAAGTGTAGAGCTTGACAAGTTATACAAAGTTTGTCTTTGGAGTTTTTCAAGTTGTTTAGAAAAATTTGGAGTAATTCAAAAAGGCGTAATTCGTTAAATTTCCCTATTCGAATTCAAAAGTTCATTTCAAAATCTAGACCGAATTAGGAGTTGGTTATAAAAGCAAAGTTGTAGAACTTTTTATTTTGAACAACTTTTGTTTTTGGAGATTTTGGAGTTGTTATTAAAATCTGAGAGTAATTTGTGAATTTTGGCGAATGACAAACTTGTAAATATTGTGAACAGTGTTCACCGCCGTAGCTACACCGCCGGCGACATTTGGTTCGCTTCCAGACGCGCGCGTGGGCGTCCTCGGCTTCGCGCTGGCGTGGGAAAGGCTCCTGCATGGCTTTCTTGCGCTTCTGGCCGCTCCTTAAGGCCTAAGCCGTCGCCGTTCTTCGCCGTTTCCCTTCCTCTATTTCCACCACCGCCATTGCCGCAGCTCCGTTGAGCCCTCGCCGTCGATCCAGCGCCTGTGTCATCACAGCAAAGTGCTCAACAGCTTCGCCTCTTCCTTGCGCACCCATCCAACCGGTCGTAGTCGTCTGACTTTGCCAAATTTAGCCACGCGTTGTCTTTCTTCCCCACGGTCGGCAGCATCTCCGTCGAGCGTGCCTCGCCGTGGCCAGCTTGTTACGGTGAGCCTCTGCCCCTGCTGAGTCTTGTTTCAGCTTTGCTACGATGCTGTGGTACTCTATGACCCATTGATTTCTCATTTTGACCACCACAGCCACCGGAGCATCGCCACCGACGACGATCTGCTCTGCCGTGCTTGCTCGGAACGTCAACCCACCTCTCCATTGCTCCTCCGGCCTTGTGCTCTACTCAGTCACATTTGGGGTGAGCTGCTGATGCTTCCTGGGCCATCTGTTTAAGCTTTATAAGTCTCACGTCGCCAGCGTAGCGTAGCCGCGCCGTCGTGGCCGCCATGGCCGGCGTAGTGCTCGGTCCAGTCCGTAGCTGGTCCAGCTTGTGCCCTAGAATGATGCGCCTAGTCGAGGGGAGTGTTTTGATGCTTTGATCGTCGCCGTTGGTCTTGCCGTCGTCGAGATATCGCCGGTCAGCGCCATCGTTGCCGTGGTCAACGCGCGAGGTTAGGGATGACAGGTGGGGTCGGGTTGTCAGTGACTCAACATTCAAATGGAATTTTTCTATTTTCAGATTTGAATGAATAGTGATGTAATTTGTTATTTTTGTGCAGATTTATTTAGAGCTTCAAAAATTATGAAATTTTTTGTGTGACTTCTCTGTGATGTATAGTATTTAAGAAAAATATGAAATAATGTTTTTTAGTACTTTTTCAATGTGATAAAAATTGCTCAATTTATTAATAAATGGATTTCCATGATTTTTCTAGGCTTATTTAATTGTCCAAAAATTATGAAATTTGTTTTTCCACTTACTTATCATGTAATGAACATTTACTAAAATGTTGAGCTCAATCAGAATAAGTTGATTTATTTCATAATTTTGAATTAAATAATTAATTCATAAAAGTAAATAGTAACCTTTAATGATTTAGGTTTTGTTTGAAATTTTGCATTGAGTGATGATCTTGGGTCATTTGTTGATAATGATCCTTGGCAATTGATGTATGTGTTACGAAAAAGATTTAGTTTGTTTGACTTGCAACTGTACCACGAAGGAAAGTTGTATTCAAATTGTTAATTTTTACATCCATCATCGAGCATCACGTTTCGTATTCCGCATCATGTTAAACATGGCATTGTTATTACGTGTAGTGAACGAAGGTGAACACGTGGTAGTTAATCAAGTTGTTGAGGAGGTTAATCCGTCTGTTGAGGTCGGATCGAGTACTTGTGAAACGTCGTAGGAACCAGACTTTTCCGTCAACGAAGGCAAGCCCCGGATGCATACAACCCTACCTTGTATTTTACAAATTGATTTTGCTTTTGCTTCTCTTTACTGCATTAAGTGATTAGGAGTCAAGTGAAAAACAAATTGGTGCATTACCAACCTTGTTATTCCATATTTACCATATTACCAGTTTTAAATTCGTATATGCCTAGTTTTGCTTAGCTATGCTTAGAACGCTGAAAGTCAGGTGATTACCTATCACCTGTGAACTTTAAACGAAATTTTGGTTAACTTATGTTATCATGTGATATGGGAATGTGGAGTAATAAATCTAGACCGGGCAGACTCGGTGTGTGTGAGCCACAAGACATGGAGGTCTTGTGAGCGGGTCCTTTCCGTCTGTGTCGATTAAGGTCCGTACCGTTGTTGAATTGCATGAGGTGAGACTTTGTAGTACTAACCACATACTCCGGTAAGCCTTAACTTGGCGATTCTAGTACGAGAATGGCTACTCGCGCACTAGGAGTGGAGAGATGGCGGGAATAGCGTGTACCCACTTGGCCATGGGCTGGATTGGTGGAGTATTGTGTTCTCGGGTGGCGCGGACCCGTTCTTGTTTAGAGGATCTGAGGGTAGGTTGGTATATGGAGATCAGGGATCTGCATATGTCATGTGGTCTGGAATTCCCAGCTGGGTTTTTAATCGGTTCGAATCGTCATTGCTCCTCGGTTATGGAGACTCAACTCACTGTTCATCATCGTAGTATTAATAACTGGAACTCGAATAAGGCTTGTGAAGGTGTTGGATATGAAGTTTCATGATCTCAACACAGATCATGTCATCTTTGTATATGATTTTATGAAGTTTTAAATGTCGAATTAAAGAATTTTGCTAAAGTGCTTTTACACAAAATAACTTCGATTATTGTTAAAGCCATACCTTGAATCCCTGAGCCTGCATTCCTAAGTTTATCAGTTAATATTTCGGTTAAGTCTTGTTGAGTACTTTTGTACTCAGGGTTCGTTGACCCTTGTTGTAGGTGAGCCTCATGAGCAGATCTGTTTCGGATCGTGCTGCATGACGGTTGTTCCTTGTGATGATGATGAGAAGTGAATGTGTGGCCCTTGGGCAGGGCAGTTTCATTGTGTGTTTTGTATTATATTATAATGCCACTCCACTATTTCATTTTGTAATAAACATCAAACTTAGTTGTGAGGTTTGAAACTACTGTTTTGTAAATTATGTTATTGTAAGACTTCCGCTGTTTTTACTCTGGTATTGATATTTGAATTAATGTTGTAATACTGCAATGACTCTGTAACGTGATCCTGTTAAGAAATCATGGATGATTCGGGGTTCCCCGAGGACACCCGATAGACTTCTTAAGTTACCAGGAACATATGCATAGTTGTCAAAGGTCGTTGGACAGTGACAAGTGCATGTGGGTCCTATAATTTAGGAGGTTCTGCCACATAATGGTATCGGAGCGGACGTTACAAGGTTTTTGTTGTATTGTTTTACAAAAATTTCAAAATGATTTGGATGACTAAATTTAACTTGATAGTTGGTCCAAATTGCTTCTGACTTATCTTATTTCTTCCTCACCATTCCGTATTTGATTAAAAAGGTTTTGTGTGGTGGAGTAGTAATCTTACTATGCCCTATATAAAAATAAATGTTGTTTATGTGCATTATAAACTTTGATGTTTTTGTTCGTAAGAACAATTCGTGCATCATGATTAATTCACTCGTTACTTCCTTCACCTCTTAGTCTGGAGTTGAGTAGTGAGTCTGGTTTGAGTAATGTAATCCATCATAGCTGCTCTTTAGACTTTGATCAAATAGTCTTACTTGGATTAAATTGGCTTCTTACAGTATGGCTCGTGCCAAGATGACGCCCCGTAAGTCCACTGGACCTAAAGGAGTTCCTCGTCACCAACTTGCCCCTAGAAATGACGGTGCTAGCAGTAGCAGCTCTAGGCCTAATCCCTAGGCAGAGATACAGAGGTTTTCTATAGAATTAACACAAGCTACAAGAGATAGAGCTTTGGATGCTATATAGGTAGGGTAATTATAGGATCAATTGAGGCGTCTCACCACCGCTCACAGGAACTACGAAAGTATGTTAGTTCGTACGGTGGAGGGAAGGAATGAAGCTTGGCAGAGAGAAAATGTAGCTAGAGCTAGAACTCATGAGCTATAATTCTATATAGAAGATTTAGAAGAACATAATACTTATCTGCATGAGGAAGTTCATAGGCTTAGCAATCTACTAAATCCTAATCATGAGCCCCAAGCTGATGCCATGGACCCCGGTGTCATCCTTGCCAATGATAATGAGTCGGAAGAGGAAGAAGAAGATCCTAAAGAATTAGTAATGATCGATGAAAGTGATAATGAAGGCAGTAATATTTCCGGAATGGATACCGAGCCTGAAGTTTGAAGTAATCAAGGACAGGAGTAGAATTGTATAATAGTTAATTTTAGTTAAGTTATGTAGTCTTGTTTTGGTATTTGTGGGTTTGTGTTTATATTAGTAAACCCTATGTAATATGTCTGGAGTAAGCTTTTGTGCAATTCAATAAAGGCTTGTGAATAAAGTTTGGTTTGTTATGAGCAGATGTGTCGTACGCGGGGTTTGTATATTCCTGGAACTTCACAAGATGAGGATGGTATTCCAGATCCGCCACCAGTTCTAACAAATCTAGCTGATGCTATAACCGCACTTGTCAATGTGATAGCCGAAAATTCTCGTTTGCTTCATGAGATAGCTCAGAGTAATCAGAATCAGATGTACGAAAACCGTGGTCACCACTATAACAGATAGGAGGCTACATATGTTGATTTTACAGACATAAGACCACCGGTGTTCATCAAGGCAGATGAACCATTGGAGGCTGATGACTGGCTTCGAACCATGGAGCAAAAGTTTGATCTTATTCCATGCACGGAGTATCAGAAACCTACGTTTGCCGCCCAGCAACTTAGAGGAGCAGCAAGTGCTTGGTGGGTGAACTTAGTGGCTATGCAACCAGCTGGCATTCTAATAACTTGGGCTGAGTTCCATACTACCTTCAAAGCCCATTATATCCCTGAAGGAGTGATGGCAATGAAGCTAGATGAATTCCTTGCTTTGAAGCAAGGAGATCAAACCGTGATGCAGTATGTGGGAAGATTTAATCACCTGTCACAATATGCATCAGAACATGTCAATACTGATGCCAAGAAAAAGAGGTGGTTTATGAGAGGTTTGAATACCAAACTGCAAACAATGATGATAACTTGCACCAATGTCACTTATCATGAGGCCGTAAATATTGTAATTGCTTCAGAGTCAAAGTATCGGCAGCATAAGGAGCTCAAAAAGAAAAAGAGTATGCTGTCTGGATCTTTTGGGGGAAATCAGAAGAGGCAGAGGGTGATTTATCATCCAGTACATCATAATCGTCCTCCTTACCGTCCGCCATAGTCTCAAGTTGGGCAACAGTCAAATGTCCGTCCTGCTATAATCTATCCGAATTCACAGTCGACCAATGCTCCTGGTGGCAATGCTCCAACATCCCAGGGTCACAACTATTTGTATTACAATTGTGGAAGGACTGGTTATTTCTCCAGGGAATGTCCATATCCTAGGTAGGCTAATCAAAATTATCAGAAGGCCCCTGCAAATCAACAACAGGGTCAGGCACCAAACAAGAACCCTAATCAGAATGCTTAGAAGGGCAAAGATGAGAGGAAGATAGGATGGGTGTTCTATATTCAAGCTGGAGAAATTCCGGAAGGGGAGCCAGTGATGATGGGTATGTTTCCTGTTGCCAATCACCCTGCAGTTATACTTTTTGATTCTGGCGCATTGCATTCATTCATCAATAGAACATTTGTCGTGAAGTATGAAATTTCAATTGGGGCAACAAAGGAAAGTTTCTTTATACAGTCACCCGAGGGACGTCTGTGTACTAAGGAAATGGTATACTAGGTACCCATAAACCTGGGTGGGCATATTTTTCCCACTACCATGATTATCCTTAAGGATCAGGATATAGATGTAATCTTGGGAATGAATTGGATGTATCAGCATAAGGCTGTTATAGATGCTTTGAATAGGACATTAAGGGTAAGTTTGCCTGATAGTAATTCTCAACTTCTCATCCAACTTCCAACCCTAAGAAGATCAGTGGGCAAGGTTTGTGCAACTATTGTCAAAGAGATTAGAGATATCCTAGTAGTGTGTGAATTTCCGGATGTGTTTCCTGAAGATTTACCCGGTCTACCACCTGATAGGGATGTATAGTTTAACATAGAGTTACAACCTAGAACCGCTCCAATTTCTCGGAGAGCTTATAGGATGCCACCTAAGGAATTGGCCGAGTTGAAGACTCAGTTACAAGAATTGATTGAGAAGGGGTTTATCCAACCTAGTTCCTCACCTTGGGGATATCCGGCAATTTTTGTGAAAAAGAAAGATGAGACCCTGAGGTTATGTGTTGACTATCGTCGATTGAATGAAGTGACCATCAAGAATAAGTATCCATTACCTCGGATAGATTTGCTTTTTGATCAATTGGCCAGAGCCAAAGTTTTCTCCAAGATAGATTTGAGATCAGGATATCACCAAATCAAGATAAAACCTGAAGATATTCCCAAAACGACATTTACCACAAGATACAGATTATATGAATACTTGGTAATGTCTTTTGGTTTGACAAATGCTCTAGCTCATTTTATGTATTTGATGAACTCAGTATTCATGCCTGAGCTAGACAAGTTTGTAGCAGTGTTTATTAATGACATTTTAGTATATTCCAAGAATAAGAAAGAACATGCGGAACATCTCAGAATTATTTTGACCCGCTTGAGAGAACATCAACTATATGCCAAGTTCAGCAAGTGTGATTTTTGGCTGAAGGAAGTGCAATTTCTTGGACATGTCTTGTCAGCCGAAGGAGTTGCAGTTGATCCCAACAAAGTGAAGGATGTGCTTGATTGGAAACCGCCAACCATAGTTCATCAAGTTCGGAGTTTTCTGGGTTTGGCGGGGTATTACCGTCGGTTTATTCTAGATTTCTCTAAAGTATCAAAGTCCATAATGGAATTGTTGAAGAACCAAATCAAGTTTGTCTGGTCATCTGATTGTGAAGAGGCTTTCCAGACCTTGAAGAGATTGTTGACTACTGCACCAGTGCTAGCCCAACCTGATATCGAGAAGCTGTTTGATGTTTATTGTGATGCATCAGGTATTGGTATTGGATGTGTGTTGATGCAAGAAGGCCAAGTCATTGCTTATGCATCTAGGCAACTTAAGCAACATGAAGAACACTATCTGACTCATGATCTGGAGTTAGCAGCTGTGGTTCATACTCTGAAGATTTGGCGGCATTACCTGCTTGGTAATACGTGCCATATGTATACAGACCACAAAAGCTTAAAGTATATCTTTACTCAGTTAGAGTTGAACATGCGACGGAGAAGATGGCTAGAACTGATTAAGGATTATGACTTGGAAGTACATTATCACCCTGGTAAAGCAAATGTAGTTGCAGATGCCCTCAGTCGCAAAAGTTATTACAATTGTCTGACAGTGAGAACAATGGGTTTGACTTTATGCCAACAAATGGCGAAATTGAATGTAGAAGTAATTCAACAAGGAAGTTTGACCAACATAATTGTTGAAGCCATTATTCGAGATCAAGTTATTGCTGCTCAGAAGGAAAATAAGGGTATAGCCCATATCAAGGAAAGAGTCAAGAATAGAAAAGCGAATGCTTTAGCATAGATGATGAAGATGTGTTATGGTTCAAGGATCGCCTGGTGGTACCAAAAGTTCCTGAGTTGCGGCAGTCAATTCTAGAAGAGGCACATGCTACTAGGTTATCTATCCATCCGGGAAGTAACAAGATGTACCATGACTTGAAGCAAAGATTCTGGTGGACTAAAATGAAAATAGAGATTGCTAGATATATAGCAAAGTGTGATACTTGTCAAAAGGTGAAAGCTGTACATTTGAGGTCTGCTGGTGAATTACAACCATTACCTATTCCATCTTAGAAGTGGGAGGACATAAGTATGGACTTTATTGTTGGTCTACCCAAGACATCAAAGGGATTTGACTCCGTATGGGTTATTGTAGATCGACTCACTAAGTCAGCATATTTTCTTCCTATCAAGATAATATATCCTACGATCCAATATGCCAAGATGTATTTAGCAAGAATCATGAGTCTCCATGGAGTACCCAAGACTATTGTGTCAGATAGGGGTACACAGTTTGTCTCTAATTTTTTGAAACAATTGCATTCTTCATTGGGTACCAAACTTCTGTATAGTACAGCTTATCATCCCTAGACTGATGGTCAGACTGAAAGAGTCAATCAAGTACTTGAAGATATGTTAAGGTGTTGTGTCCTTAACTATTCCAATAAGTGGGATGAATGTCTACCTTTGGCTGAGTTCTCATACAACAATAGTTATCAGGAAAGCATTAGAATGGCTCCATTTGAAGCACTCTATGGTCGTAGATGCAGAACATCATTGAGTTGGTCTGAGCCTGGAGAAAGAAGATTCTTTGGAGTTGACCTTGTGAAAGAAACAGAAAACAAGGTTAGGCAAATACAGAGTAATTTGAAGATAGCTCAGTCCCGCCAAAAGAGTTATGCAGATAGAAGACGGAGACCATTGGTATTTAACAAAGGAGATTTTGTATATCTGAAAGTATCACCAATGAAGGGAGTTACCCGTTTTGGTGTTAAAGGAAAGTTGGCACCTCGATATATTGGACCATATCAAATTTTGGAAAGGTATGGAAAAGTGGCATATCGCTTGAAATTACTTGAACATCTCGCAGCTGTGCATGATGTGTTCCATGTTTCTTAATTGAAGAAGTGTCTCCGAGTGCCTGAATAGAATGTTGAAGTTGAAGGAGTGGAACTAGAACTGGATTTAACTTATTCCGAATATCCTATCCGCGTGTTAGATCAGAAAGATCGTGTTACTCGAAGACGGACAATCAAGTTCTATAAAATACAATGGAATCAACATTCAGAAGAGGAAGCTACTTGGGAATCAGAAGATTACTTGTTAGAAAAGTTTCTAGAGTTTCTAGCGTCAATATAGAATAATGTTAGTTGAGCTCGGTTGTTACAAATTATGTTTTGTAAAAGAACCTCAGCTGTTTTATGGACAAGTTTTGGATATTTTTGGACTGACACATTTCCTTTTCCATTACTTACTCTATGGCTTTGAATCTCGGGGCGAGATTTCTTTTAGGGGGAAGGATTGTAACACCCCGGGTGTTTAAATATTAAAAAAAACATGACATGTCATCATATGCATTGCAAGGCATTTGGTCATATTAAAAACTTTGTATGCATTCACTAAAATAAGCTTACATTTATGTTATAAGCACTGCTTGGTATTGTTTGAATCAAGTTCGAAATCTTTGTATTGATTTGAAATTCCGAAAACCCTGATTTTTAGTATTTAAACCCTACCCTAAAAATCCATTTCAAAATCTAAGCATATTTTGGGGTTGAGCCCAAAAGCAAAAGTGTATAGCTTGACAAGTTATACAAAGTTTGTTTTTGGAGTTTTTCAAGTTGTTTAGAAAAATTTGGAGTAATTCAAAAAGGCGTAATTCGTTAAATTTCCCCATTCGAATTCAAAAGTTCATTTCAAAATCTGGACTGAATTAGGAGTTGGTTATAAAAGCAAAGTTGTAGAACTTTTGATTTTGAACAACTTTTGTTTTTGGAGATTTTTGAGTTGTTATGAAAATCTGAGAGTAATTTGTGAATTTTGGCGAATGGTAAACTTGTAAATACTGTGAACAGTGTTCACCGTCGTAGCTACACCGTCGGCGACCTTCGGTTCGCTTCCAGACGCACGCGTGGACATCCTTGGCTTCGTGCTAGGGTGGGAAAGGCTCCTATGTGGCTTCCTTGTGCTTGTGGCCGCTCCTTAAGGCCTAAGCCATCGCCGTTCTTCGCCGTTTCCCTTCCTCTGTTTCCACCGCCACCATTGCCACAGCTCTGTTGAGCCCTCGCCGTCGAACCAGCACCTGTGTCATCACAGCAAAGTGCTCAACAGCTTTGCCTCTTCCTTGTGCACCCATCCAACCAGTCATAGTCGTCTGACTTCGCCAAATTTAGCCGCGCGTCGTCTTTCTTCCCCACGGCCGGTAGCATCTCCGTCGAGCGTGCCTCGCCGTGGCCAGCGTGTTACGGTGAGCCTCTGCCCCTGCTGAGTCTTGTTTTAGCTTCGCCACGATGCTGTGGTACTCCATGACCCATTGATTTCTCATTTTGACCACCACAGTCACCGGAGCATCGCCACCGATAACGATCTACTCCGCCGTGCTTGCTCGGAACGTCGACCCACCTCTCCGTTGCTCCTCCAGCCTTGTGCTCTACTCAGTCACGTTTGGGGTGAGCTGCTGATGCTTCCTGGGCCATCTGTTTAAGCTTTACAGGTCTCACGTCGCCAGCGTAGCGTAGCCGCGCCGTCGTGGCCGCCATGGCTGGCGTAGTGCTCGGTCCAGTCCGTAGCTGGTCCAGCTTGTGCCCTAGAATGATGCGCCTAGTCGAGGGGAGTGTTTTGGCCGTCGCCGTTGGTCTTGCCGTCTTCGAGATATCGCCGGTCAGCACCGTCGTTGCCGTGGTTAGCGCGCGAGGTTAGGGATGACAGGTGGGGTCGGGTTGTCAGTGACTCAACGTTCAAATGGAATTTTTCTATTTTCAGATTTGAATAAATAGTGATGTAATTTGTTATTTTTGTGTAGATTTATTTATAGCTCCAAAAATTATGAAAATTTTTGTGTGACTCCTCTGTGATGTATAGTATTTAACAAAAATATGAAATAATGTTTTTCAGTAATTTTTGAATGTGATAAAAATTGCTTAATTTATTAATAAATGGATTTCCATGATTTTTCTAGGCTTATTTAATTGTCCAAAAATTATGAAATTTGTTTTGCCACTTACTTATCATGTAATGAACATTTACTAAAATTTTGAGCTCAATCAGAATAAGTTGATTTATTTCATAATTTTGAATTAAATAATTAATTCATAAAAGCAAATAGTAACCTTTAATGATTTAGGTTTTGTTTGAAATTTTGGATTGAGTGATGATCTTGGGTCATTTGTTGATAATGATCCTTGGCAATTGATGTATGTGTTACAAAAAAGATTTAGTTTGTTTGACTTGCAACTGTACCGCGAAGGAAAGTTATATTCAAATTGTTAATTTTTGCATCCATCATCGAGCATCACGTTTCGTATTCCGCATCATATTAAACATGGCATTGTTATTACGTGTAGTGAACAAAGGTGAACATGTGGTAGTTAATCAAGTTGTTGAGGAGGTTAATCCGTCTGTTGAGGTCGGATCGAGTACTTGTGAAACATCGCAGGAACCAGACTTTTCCATCAACGAGGGCAAGCCCCGGATGCATACAACCCTACCTTGTATTTTACAAATTGATTTTGCTTTTGCTTCTCTTTACTGCATTAAGTGATTAGGAGTCAAGTGAAAAAAATTGGTGCATTACCAACCTTGTTATTCCATATTTACCATATTACCAGTTTTAAATTCGTATATGCCTAGTTTTACTTAGCTATGCTTAGAACGCTGAAAGTCGGGTGATTACCTATCACCTGTGAACTTTAAACGGAATTTTGGTTAACTTATGTTATCATGTGATATGGGAATGTGGAGTAATAAATCTAGACCGGGCAGTCTCGGTGTGTGTGAGCCACAAGACATGGAGGTCTTATGAGCGGGTCCTTTTCGTCTGTGTCGATTAAGGTCTGTACCGTTGTTGAATTGCATGAGGTGAGACTTTGTAGTACTAACCACATACTCTGGTAAGCCTTAACTTGGCGATTCTAGTATGAGAATGGCTACTCGCGCACTGGGAGTGGAGAGATGGCGGGAATAGCGTGTACCCACTTGGCCATGGGCTGGATTGGTGGAGTATTGTGTTCTCGAGTGGCGCAGACCCGTTCTTGTTTAGAGGATCTGAGGGTAGGTTGGTATATGGAGGTCAGGGATCTGCATATGTCGTGTGGTCTGGAATTCCCAGCTGAGTTTTTAATCGGTTCGAATCGTCATTGCTCCTCGGTTATGGAGACTCAACTCACTGTTCATCATCGTAGTATTAATAACTAGAACTCGAATAAGGCTTGTGAAGGTGTTGGATATGAAGTTTCATGATCTCAACACAGATCGTGTCATCTTTGTATATGATTTTATGAAGTTTTAAATGTTGAATTAAAGAATTTTGCTAAAGAGCTTTTACGCAAAATAACTTCGATTATTGTTAAAGCCATACCTTGAATCCCTGAGCCTGCATTCCTAAGTTTATCAGTTAATATTTCGGTTAAGTCTTGTTGAGTACTTTTGTACTCAGGGTTCATTGACCCTTGTTGCAGGTGAGCCTCATGAGCAGATCTGTTTTGGATCGTGCTGCATAATGGTTGTTCCTTGTGATGACGATGAGAAGTGAATGTGTGGCCCTTAGGTAGGGCAGTTTCATTATGTGTTTTATATTATATTATAATGCCACTCCACTATTTTGTTTTGTAATAAACATCGAAGTTAGTTGTGAGGTTTGAAACTACTGTTTTGTAAATTATGTTATTGTAAGACTTCCGCTGTTTTTACTCTGGTATTGATATTTGAATAAATGTTGTAATACTACAATGACTATAACATGATCCTGCTCAGAAATCGTGGATGATTCGGGGTTCCCCAAGGACACCCGACAGACTTCTTAAGTTACTAGGAACATATGCATAGTTGTCAAAGGTCGTTGGACAGTGACAAGTGCATGTGGGTCCTATAATTTAGGAGGTTCTGCCACACGCTCTGTCCACTCACCACTGCTGTTGCCGAGTGCTGGGCAGGAAGCCATGATTGTACCATGGCCTGACCCGGTGCCCACTCCATAATGACCACCTATGCGTGAATAGCTCAGGCCAAATCATGAGGCTCATAGTGTCATCAACAATCGGTGCCACGCCCAACACGATGATGACGTCCATCGAGTGGTGGAGAGAGAGGGCGGCTCGGGCTCCGACCTAACCATCGAGGAGTACGGGGACACGCACCCTAGGCATGGTGGCCAACTAAATGATCGGAGCCCCAACCCAGATGGCCCAGGGCCATGGGCCTTTGGTCATTGCATATAGAAAGTGCCGTTCCCATAGCGCTTCTGACCACCCACCAATGTTGCCAAATACACCGGGAAGACAAACCCTGGTATATGGCTCGAAGACTTCTGGCTCACCTGTCGAGCCGGAGGAGAGGATATGACTACTTCATCATCCAGTACCTCCCCATCTACATGGGGGAGCATGTTTGAGCATGGCTCAAATTCCTTCCGCCCTACAACATTCGTGACTAGGCGAATCTCAAGAGGGTCTTCGTCAGAAATTTTTAGGGGACGTATATCCTTCCCAAGAATTCCTAGAACCTTAAGAGCTGCCAGTAGGAGCCCAATGAGTCCCTATGGGATTACAAATGTAGGTTCTCAAAGCAGTGCAACTCCCTTCCTAATGTCATCGACGCAGATGTCATCAGCGCATTCCTCTCTAGGACAACCTGCAAGTCCTTAATCCACAAGCTCGGTTGTGTGAAGCCCCGTACCACCCATGACCTGCTTGACATCTCCATGAACCACACCTCCGACAAGGAGGCGGTTGGGGCGGTCTTCAGCGGTGGTCGAGATAGGGGCAAGTCCAACCGCGAGGACCAAGGCGAGGGCCCCTCCACACAAATGGGCAAGAAGAACAAGAAAGATCGGCGTCGACCGGCCAACCTAGCTTTGGTCGCTACAGCTGACCGAGCAGGCAAGCAGCCCCAACAAGGCTAGCCCAACCACTTTGATAAGCTCATGGAGAGTCCATGTACTAACCACACCTATCTTGTTAAACACCTTTACAAGGACTGCGAGCTCCTTAAGCGCTTCCTGCGACAAGCCACTAAGCCAAATGAAGGGAAAGGCAAGGAGGAGGCGGCCAAGAAAGGAGGCACGGTGGGCAAGGATGAAGATGGCTTCCCTAACCTCAAGGAATGCCTCATGATCTTTGGGGGATCCGATGCCATCCACTCCAAGTGCTAGTACAAGGTACGCTACAGAGAGGCATGCGCCGCCGAGTCGGCCATCCCCTCTTTCCATAGCTGGTTGAACTCCTTGATCACTTTTGATCAAGGAGACCATCCTTCCCATGTCGCCCGACTAGGTCGCTAACCGCTCGTCGTTGACTCCATCGTCCACAAGAAGCGCCTCATCAAGGTGCTGATGGATGGAGGCAGCGGCCTCAACATTGTCTACGTCAACACCCTCGACACCATGCACATCACCCTATCAGAGCTCCACTCAGTGAGCTCTCCCATCCATGGCATAATCCTAGAGGAGCAGGTGTACCCACTCAGGCAGATCGACCTGCCCGTCACGTTTGGTGACCATGCCAACTTCCGCTCGGAGGTCCTAACCTTCGAGGTAGTGGACTTTCTAGGGTCCTACCATGCCATTTTGGGGTGGCCATGCTACGCCAAGTTCATGGTGATCCCTAACTACACCTACCTCAACCTGAAGATGCCGGGACTAAACGGCGTCATCACCGTGGGTAGCACCTTTTCGCATGCCTACACGTGCGACCACGAGCATTATGAACTCGCCACAGCCATCATCAACTCCACCGAGCTCTTGGAGCTCAGAATTCGACAACTCCAACAGTCCTCGACTGTAACTCAAGTGCCTTCCATCTAACTGAGGAAACTAAGGTGCTGGAGATCAACCCCACTAACCCGACCAAGACGATGCGGATTGGGACCAAGCTCCCGGCCAAATTGGAAAGCGAGCTCACCGACTTCCTATGCGCCAATCGTGGGTCTTCGCATGGAAACCTTCGAACATGCCGAGCATACCAAGGAAGGTAGCCAAGCATGCACTATGCATCGTCTTGAGCTCAAAACCCACCAAGCAATGCCTGCGTCGCTTTGATTAAGAGAGGCATAGGGCCATAGGCGAGGAGATCGCCAAACTCCTGGCAGCCGAATTTATCAAAGAGGTATACCACTCTGACTAGCTAGCTAATCCTATTCTTGTGAAAAAGAAGAATGGGAAATGGAGAATGTGTGTTGATTATACTGGCCTCAACAAGGCATGTCTAAAGGACCATTTTCCTTTGCCACGCATAGACTAGATAGTCGACTCCACCTCAGGATGCAAAATCCTCTCCTTTCTAGATACCTACTCAGGCTACCATCAGATCATGATGAAAGAGTCTGACTAGGTCATGACTTCATTCATCACCCTATATGGTTCATACTCCTATGTAACCATGCCTTTTGGTATGAAGAACATTGGCACCACCTATCAACGGTGTATGTAGCGATGCTTCGCTGACCAAATCGACCTGCCTGACCAACCTAACCAAGTCGAGCAGCCAAAACCAACAATCGTTGTCTATGTTGATGACATAGTGGTGAAAACGGCTCAAGCTAGCGACCTGATCGTAAACTTGACCATCAAATTCGTGAACCTCTGAAGGTTCAACGTTAAATTGAATCCCGAAAAATGTATTTTCAGGGTTCCAAAGGGGAAGCTGCTCGGATACATTGTGTTTGAGCGTGGCATCGAAGCCAACCCTAAGAAAATCATGACCATCTCTAACATGGGCCCTATACGCAACGTCAAGGGCATATAGAGGCTCACGGGCTGTTTGACAGCCTGAGCCAATTCATCTCTCGACTAGGTAAATGAGGGATGCCTCTCTACAAACTTCTCAAGAAGACAGACACATTCATCTAGACAGAAGAAGCATAGCAGGCTTTGGAAAGCCTCAAAGCATAACTGGCGTCGTCCCCAATCCTCGTCGCTCCTAAATGGGGAGAATCCCTTCTCCTCTACATCGCAACAAGCAACCATGTTGTAAGCATTGTCCTCATCGTCGAGAGGGAGGAGCCGGGACACCCCCTGAAGTTCCAACAACCAGTGTACTTTGTCGGTGAGGTACTCACTGTTGCCAAGGTTTGCTACCCCTAGGTCTAGAAGCTTCTATATGCCATTTTGATGGCAACCTAGAAGCTCCTGCACTACTTCACCGATCACGAGGTCATCGTTCGCAACCTTGATGCCACGGGACGAATCTCCAAATGGGCTCTCGAGCTCATGGGCCACAACATCAGATATATCTCCCTGCACCGCTATTAAGTCTTAGGCTCTCGCCGAATTCATTGCTGAATGGACAAAAGTCTAGCTCTTGACCCTGGACGTCACCCATAAGTACTAGACGATGTACTTCGATGGGTTGGTCATGGCTCTCAGCTCAAGGGCTAGAGTGATTCTAATCTCCCAGATGAGAGTAGGCTTTGCTACATGATTTGTCTCCATTTTTAGCCTCGAACAATGTTGCGGAGTATGAAGCCCTCATCAATAGACTGCACATCGCTGTCAAGCTCGACGCCACATGGTTGTATGTCCATGGCGACTCAGAGTTGGTTGTCGACTAGGTCATGAAGGAGTCCTCTTGCAAGAGCCCTCTCATGGCAGCATACTGCTAGGAGGTGCGCAAGCTCAAGGACAAATTCTGAGAGATCGAACTGTATCATGTCCCCCAAAAGGACAATGATGCCACCGACTTCCTTGCAAAATTGGCTGCCATGTGGGTTCTATCTCTAGATGGGGTCTTCATCAATGATCTCCATGATCCATCTGCCCGTGTTCTGGAGGATCCAACCTAGACCCATTCCAACACCAAACTGGTACTCACGGGCTCTGACCCCCTGACGTGCCCCGACCCTGACCAAGTGCTTGGGGGCTCCAACATTGGGGCCTCCATGGCAATGTCACCCGCTGGCATCACCATGATGGCACTCGATCCAGTCAACTGGAGAGTACCGTTGCTCGCCTACCTCATCGAGGAGGTTCTCCCACTAGAAAAGACTGAAGGGCGATGAATCGCTTGATGCGCCAAGACGTTCGTTACCATTAGTAACGAACTTTACAAGCGAAGTCCATCAGGAGTACTCATGAAGTGCATCCCGACCAACCAGGGGAAAAAACTCCTCCTCGAAGTCCATGCCAGAATCTATGGACATCACGTGGCCCTAAGGTCGCTAGTTAGGAAAGCCTTTCACCAAGGTTTTTACTGGCCCACTATGCTGTGAGACGCAGAGGAGGTGGTCCACAGGTGTGAAGGATGCCAGTTCTATGCTCGGTAGACTCATCTACCGATGCACGAACTTCAGACCATCCCCATCACCTAGCCATTCATGGTCTCGGGCCTCGACATGGTCAGACCCCTCAAAAAGGCCTCGGGTGGCTTCACTCACCTACTCATGGCTGTGGACAAGTTCACCAAGTGGATAGAGGCAAAGCCAATCACTAATATCAGCTCGAAAGAGACGGTCAAGTTCTTCCTCGACATCATCTATCGATTTGGTGTTCCAAACTATATCATCATCGACCATTGAACAAACTTCAGTGAGAAGAAGTTCCTAGACTTCTATGATGGATACGACATCAGGATCGATTGGGCCTTGGCCGAACACCCGCGTACTAATGGTCAGGTCGAGCAGGCCAATGGTATGGTCCTTTAAGGACTCAAGCCCCGCATCTTCGACCGACTCAAAAAGTATGCCGAGAGATGGGTTGTAGAGGTCCCAGTGATCCTCTGGAGCCTGAGAATGACCCCAAACCGATCCACAGGGTTCACCCCTTTCTTCCTAGCCTATGGAGCTAAAGCAGTGTTGTCATCCGACCTCAATCACGGTGCCCCAAGAGTAAAGGCCTTTGACCAAGACCAAGCCGCGGAGGCTTAGCAAGACGCGGTCGACCTGCTCGAGGAGGCTGGTGAGACGATTGTCATCTGCTCCACTCATTACTAGCAAACTCTCTGTAGGTACCATGAAATAATAATCAGGGAGAGGATCCTCGAGGTCAGTGATCTCGTACTTAGGAGGACCCAGTCAACCAAGGACAAACATAAGCTTGCTCCACCATAGGAAGGACCATACGCGGTGGCCGAGGTGATCTGACCGAGCGCCTACCAGCTGAAAGATGACAACGGCAATGTTCTCACCAACACATGGAATATTGAATAGTTATGTCATTTCTTTCCCTAAAACTCGGTCTTTTCGCTTATTTTCATTCAACGTTTGCTCCTACAGCACCCTAGCCCAAGCACTCTCGGCTTGGGTCGCTCGGGGGCTCCACGGGGGTGCGATACCACCCTCCGTTTTTTACTATCATGTAGTAATACTTTTCACCCAAACAAAAGAGCATCGCCCAAATGAAAGGGCATTTTGTTCCTTTGATTATCCTACGTAACTAGCGCTTTAACCTCCCAACTGATCACACCCTATCATGACCTATGGTTATGAGTAGCTGAGCCTCACAGGCCATGCCTGGGTTCTTAAGGTTGTAGCCTATGGGTCAAGGGGCAGGTGCAAAAGGGAAAGGACAAAAGACAAAATTATGCAAGGATAAAAACAAGGGCGAATGGGACAAGCTTCCCATCATGAGTGATTTCATCACAAAAAAACCTAGAATATTCATGAATGTAAAACTATTCACATGAGGGCTCCCCCATGAACTCATCTTTTACATGAACTGACTATTTTTACTCTAACTCTATTATGGCCCCCCACCGGCATCAGCTGACAGTACGGTTGACGAGGACAAAGGCAGCCTACTTCCGATCGGGATGACGTTTGGCTCTATTGGGGGTGGGACGACACTCGCCTCTGACCCGGCCTTTGCTCCCTCTAAAGGCTGGATGACATCTTCCTAGCACACGTCTTCGGCCATGGTCGAATGGTGAGCCTCCATCACCCACTGCGCGGTGACCTGCTCAGCGACCATCTATGCATGTGGCACCAGACTCTCCCCCAGCATATGGATTTTGTCTGTGCTCCACCCATCGGCGTATCCTCTACAGATGGCCACAAAGTCTAGATCAAGGTGATGGGTCGCTATCGATGTTAGCACCCTCGACATCCCATAGGACATGCCATCGAAGATGAGCGCCCAAACTTCATTCAGGACCTCCGCTAGCTGGACAACAGGCGTACTGGTGCTCGGTCCTGACACAAACACCTTAGAGACAACCACCTGTGTGATGTTGTGAATCTAGTTGAGTTCTCCCTCAAGAGTGCATCGCTCCTCAAGGGATTGGTCTAGTGCTTCCGCTCCCTGACCAAACGCTGCTTTGATCATCTCTAGCTCTTGCTCTAGAGAGCTAATCTTTCCCCCTAGTTCAGGAAATAGATGACAAATTCAGAAGCAAAGGAAAGGAAAAATCAAGGCATCAACCAAAGGCAAAAAAGATATGTACCAAGGTGGACGCTTTCGAGAGTGGAGAGCCCTTCCTCTTGCTGGGTCACCCTCTCGAGCAGTCGAGCATTCGACTCCTTTGCCCATAGCATCTACCCCGGAGCATGACCACTTCTTGCTCGATGTCCGACCAAGCCTTCCGGTCCACCTCCAGAGCCTCCAAGGACATCTAGAGTGCCGCCTTGGTCTCTGCCAAGTGGGCTTCACCACGTCAAGTTCCCGCTCAGTAGCAATCGCCCGCTCGAACACACATAGCTCCACCACCCGTGCTCCCGTCGCCTCGGCCGCTCGGTCTTGAGACTCACGGTGGGCAGACTCTAGTTGATGCCTGAGATTGTCAACCTACCATGATGCCACCGCTTCTTGATCCATCCCACCATGCTCTTCCCAAAGAAATCGAGACTTACAGATCGACATCATCTCTAGGTCCTACAAGACAAGAAGTAGGCGTGCTGAGATAACCATTTAAAAGCCCAGGAATCAAAGACAACACCAAGAACACAGAAAACTTACCTCTATAATGCATGGTAGGTCGACTGTCATGGCCTAATGGATGAGCTCAACCCTCTCCAAGGCCTCCTTGATCCTCGCCTTGGTAAGGGCGAGATCGGACTCCATTGGTAGTCCTCTCTCCTCGAGTAGGTTCCAGAGCTTCACCTCCTCCTTGTCATGAAGGACGAACCGGGCCTTTCTCAGCTCATCGAGGCAAGGCCACACCAGCTCATGGGTCGCCTCTGACCCGCTAGAAGATCCCACCATCATAGTATAATGCGATGATCGGATCATCACCAACTCCTGGGATGGTGGGTTGGCTGGTGGCTCCACCCTAGTGTCTCCCTTGCCAGAGAAGGTGATGTCCACTGCTAGGACTCCATGGCTCGCTGATAACTTCTCTACCTCTGGCCTGGCCGTAGTTCCTCCAAACCCCTCCAGCTCTGACTAGGCGGGCGAACCATGCGCTCCTCCACTAGGTGAGACAGGGAGCCTAGTTTCCCTCCTCTCCTCCTCCACAACCATTAGGGAAGGGACCGCAAGGGTCACCTCTGACCTGACCTCCGCAGTCACTACAGGGATCGCCGCCATCACCGCCGCCGCCACTGCCGCCGTGCTCATGACTGGCTAGGAGAATGCAACCCCCATTAAGGAAGGTCATGTCGCCACCAACCTGCTTCCCCCATCGCTCATCGTGACCTACTATAGGCTGGGTCTCCACTCTTCTCGCATGGGAGGTGAGGAGATCCCCAGTCCTACCATCCCCTGGTGCTATCAAACAAGCATAGGTTAGTCATACTCAAAAACTCAACTATGAAAACAAAAGGGAACATGGATACATACCTAGATGAGAGCGGCAGAACCCTGAAGCCCCGACCAGTTGACAACGAACCGACTGGACGAGGATTGCTTGGGGGTCATGACCCATGCCCCCTCACATCAATCGAGGGTGGAGCCGACCCGGCTGGTCCCCGATCGGCCCACAGATGGCCGCAACCACCAGCTCATAGTGAAACCATCAGAGCAACTGGTGGGGCATCTCCCCATTGGGGGTTCTACACACATGTTGACCCCAAAGACGTAGGGGAATGATCATGTCCCCCTGACAGACCAACGTGCTCTACTACACTCTGAGCAGGGGGCGCAAAGCTGACAATGCCTCCAATGGGCGCGGCGACCATGCTCGCTTCGCCTCTCATTCAAGGGTGGTGTCTTCACTTGTGGCGTGCTTCCTCGATTTAGGAACATCACCGCATGTCTCAATATCATGCCCGCCGCCGATGGATGCGACCGTGGGCTCATGGTGCTCCACCGAGGTCATAGCAGCACTCCTATATCCTTCATCCTCTGAGGCACTCATGTCGTCACCCATCTCCATGGGCTCCTCTAACTCGAGCTCTACCTCCACATCACTCTAGCTCTCACCCCCTGGACCTATCGGTTGATCTACTTCTCCTTATCAAACCTTTTCTGAGCCTTCTTGGTTTTCTTCTTCTTCTTGGCATGCACGGCCTCCCTCTTGGCAGCTTGCTGTGCCACACCTTCTGGCCCTCTTAGAAGATGCATCTAGGATTTATAGCCTATGAGTCCCTTCGAAGTGGGCAACTCAAAATCAATCAAAACATCAAAACAAGAAGGAAAAGATCACGGGAAAAAGCATACCAAATTGGTAGCTTCATGGCATGAAGGGGACCGAGCATCCCTTTGAGGGAGTCTTCATCCCTCAACTATAGCACTCGATCGAGATGACTCCATACTTTAGCCTTTGGCAACTCCTCCAGCGATGCGCGGTTGGGATCCATCGGGCCAGAGTATTCCCACATTGACCGCGTTTTCTCTGCTAACGGGGTGACCCGACGGTGGAAGAAGGTATGGAAGACCTACCAACCATTGAGGCCATACCGCACGAGCCTCAAAAGCTCCATCTCAATAATTTCCAACTTGTTCTGCCAGCCGGTGGGACCCCATGGCCAGCTTTCTCTCCTCTCCGGCCTCTCCTCGGTGAACGTCGAGAATGGCGCCTCTGCCGGGTTCCTAATGTAAAACCACTCACCATGCCACCCCTGGTTGGAGTCATAGG
This sequence comes from Miscanthus floridulus, assembly GCF_019320115.1. NCBI lineage: Eukaryota > Viridiplantae > Streptophyta > Magnoliopsida > Poales > Poaceae > Miscanthus > Miscanthus floridulus. The sequence continues at coordinate 51,124,748 of NC_089588.1, forward strand.
GGGAGTATGTGGGGTAGGGGACCGACAGCTTTGGCCTCTTCTATAGGGCAAACCCTCCAATCGGACAGGGCTCGCCTGCTAAAAATCCACCAGAAGAGGTCCACGTGTGGCTCCATCTTGAGGAAGGCCTCACAGATAGTGACAAAGCTGGCAATGTGCAGTACCCTAGTCAGGTTGAGGTGCTGCAACTCTAGGCCCCACACTTTGAGGAGCCCACGTAGGAACTAGTGCATGGGATACCTGAGCCCACGCTCGTGGAAGGCAAGGAAGGAGACGGCCTCATTGGCCCAGGGTTGTGGAACAACCTCCCCCGATGCAGGAGCCCTCCAATGTGCCACCTCCTTCAATGGGAGCAGCCCCTTCTCGGTGAAGACGCCCAACACCTCATCCACATTGGAAGGCCTACAGTTCAACATCGCACCTCAGATTTGCGATCAAATCTGTGAGTTTTCCTATCCTTCGCTCTACCCTCCTCTCTCCTAGAATCTGCCGCGGCACACAAATAGACTTAGCGAATAAAAGAAAGGAGGAATGACAACAGTTGAAGAAAGATGAAAGAACAGGAGGAAAATCTTCTCCCTTCCCCCTATTTAATGCGAAAAGGCATGCGGTGGGATGTGGCCCTGGCTGACAGGACACGGCCTGCCCAACGAAACATTGCCTGGCTAAATAGGACGTGGCCTGGGTGGGGCCCACCACTAACGCAACCCGGGCACAGGAAGTAAGGCGCAACCGCACGCAAATGACCCTGCGCCTTCCTAGGTAGGGTTTGGGAGGGCCCACCAATAGAATCTCCATTGAGGAGAGCCCAACGGGTCACCCGAGTCGATCGAACGACTCGGGTGGCTATCGAGCGATAGGTAAGGAGCAGTGCGATGCCCCATGCGGGTTATGCCGACCCCTCATAAATGACGGACACAGATCTCATTCGGGCATATCCGATAGGAGCTCCCTAGACCCGTCACTCAAATCATTGAGGTAACTTTACCAAACCCCCTTTTATTTTTCTAGTACATGATCATTCATTCATCCATTCTCATACATGTAGCAGAACCGACCAATTTATAAGAGCACTAGTACAATGGCAGCCCGCAAGCTCACTCCTCATCCACGGTGGGACAGAAGCAGTTCTTGCAAGAAGATACTCAGCTAGACTTACCCATCATAAACCAAAAATAATGTGACTCCAAGGATTATGCAAGGCTTTATAAATGGAGGTAGCTTGACAATATTTTGCATAAAAAGCGACTAACTCAATTGTACAATTATAATTCGATCATCAAATTAATTATAGCTATTCATCTCTAGATTAACGACTAACCTGTGCCAAATATGTAGTATATCATTTAGTAACATACAATAGTAACCATAGCCGGTGTAGTAATTCCATGTTCATCCGAACCATCACATTCCATAACACAACTACTATGATGTTGGGGCTAGCCAAGTTTCTCACTGTCTAGGAGAGACAATGATTCGAACCAACTTCAACCAGCTAGGAATTTATTCCTAATATAAACCTAGGCAGACCAGATCAACGGTCACCTTAGGTCACCTTTGGAACAACTCAGGTATACATTTCGTGAGTTCGCCTAGCGCCGCATAATCAGGGACAACTAGCTGCCAGGACGATTAGGACTACCTTGCCCTTAGGCTCATGGCTGGCTCCCCACACATCCTTACTACCATCCAGAGTGCGCACTCTAATAGAGCAGGCCCTGGCCTGAGCTTAGCTACTCAGCTTCATGATCGAAACGAGTTATCCGGCCAGCTAAGTGAGAGGCATGCGTTCAATCTTGTCAGAAGTGCCAACAATGGTATGGTCCTTAATCGGCATAGACAGAATCACATGAGTCCACCTACACATAGACTCTATCCAGCCTCCATTTTCATTACCTCATGGTTATTTTCCATAATAGTAAATATAGTCAACCGTGCTTTGGTATTCACCTATATCTCACAGGTGACAGGAAATCACCCGACTTCTACTGGTCTAAGCATGGCTAAGCATATATTCGCTCCTAGACCAACATAGGGTTAGAGGTATATGTAACTGGACAAGGTAGTTCTATGCATCAAGTGTTTCTAATCAACTCTGATAACCTAATGCATCAAACATAAAGGACTCAAGTAATATTTTTGTAAAACATGGGAGACTTAGAATGCTCTGAGGCTTGCCTTTGAGGAAAGAGGTTCGCCGATAATCTGAGCACTTAAGGAGATCTTTGAGAGTCTACTCTTCTTCTCCTGGAGCTATGGCCTAAGGCATCTCCTATTGATCCTCCTCTGCTTGCTCGTTGAACTCTAGGAGAGTTATTTCTTTGGACGATCCTATATGCATGAGAATGAATTAAGATATCATGAATGCATATATGATGGTATGTATAATATGATATGATGTGATGAATGAATCCTCCTAAATGTTTTCAATAGCTTTGCATTAAAGTAATAGCAAGTTGCAACTTATCTTACTGAGTAGGTGCATATCTCTTTTCTAATAACTAAACAAACACTAATGTAAATCATTTTCTAGACTACTAGACAATAGCCACTTGTTTTGACCATAACTGGAGTTATACACATCAAAATAATATGGTTGTAGATATTCTAGAAATCTTATGAAATTGCCTATAATTTTCTTTTAATGTACTTAGTGTGATTCAGCAGTTATCTAGGTCAAACATTTCAATCATTCAAATCTGTCCAGAGAGCAAGCATTCCTGACAGCAGAATTCTAACAGTCAAAATTCTTAAACCATAAGGCCTATAACTATGAAAATTTAACACAAGGTATATCAGTAAGTTATCTACAACTTTGTTATTAACAAGTTTTATAGAAAAGACCATCATCACCTTGAAATTATCAACTCAACCGAAACTATACATGCAGCCATCTAGTTGAATTATAAAGCAATAATTAACTAGTCGCATACAACCAATTGCTTTTAAGACTTATTAATAATATCAACAGATCATATGTATCACAAGCACCCTAGAAAACATCATGGTTAAACATAACTAACTTATTTATATTCATTTATTATTTTCCTTAAATAATAGGGTGATTTAAAGGTTAAATAATTCCATTGCTTAATAAATTCTAATAAAATTATAGTAGCCTACAAATGACCTTAATAGTCTACTGTACAAATTTCATGCCAATTGGATAAGTACAACTACCTCTACAAAAATAACAACTTACATAGGCTTATTTCAGCAAAAATAGTTTATCATAGTGCAAAGTGTCAAACAACAGTTTTAATATTTTTCTTACATTCATCCAAGCATAAGAATACTATGTAAAAATTTGCATGATCATATGTTATGTTTTTTACCCTAATTAATTTCACTAGAAACTAGCAATTAATAAGGATTAAATATGAAGACCATATTCAAATTATGACTACTACAAGTTTAGTATTTTTCATAGCTAGAGCATGTCAACATAGGATCAGCAAAATTGGAATCACAATTTTATCACCTTTCTAGCTCAAGTTATGCATTTAACAAGATAGAAACCATTTAAAAAGCATTTATCTAGCTACATTTTATTATCCCAGAAAAATACCCCAAAGAGTACATATTTTTATCAAATACTACACTTCGTAAGGAAACCAACAAAATTGGAATCACCCCATTTGGACATTTTTTCATTTAGGTATGCATTTTGAAACTGGTATTCAAATCTGTGAAAGAAATCAAAAATAAAACTAAACCTAAATGCTAGACACACCCAACTCCAGTGTACCCAGAGGCTGATAGCAGGACTGAAAGGAGACCGTGACGCCTAAGAGGGGGGGTGAATTAGGCAACTTAAAACTCTAACTCTAAACTACGGCCTCTTTTTCTAACCTTAGCAAAATCTATGTAAAAGATAAACTATCTAAATGTGCAACTACGGTTTTACTAGTGTGTTGCTATCTCTACCAGAAAATGAGTTATGCAAACAATGTAAATGCGGAAGCTAAAAAGTAAGGTAGAGATATGCAAACTTCCATCGATGACTCAGCTCAGAGTCCGGTCATCATCGACTGGATGCGTCCGGTCGTGCTGGCGCCGCTCTAGAACCTCTCTAGAATCGATCGGACGCTGCACTTCGTGCGTCCGGTCGTCCAGTCTCCTACATCCAGTCATGCTAAAAATATTGCCGTGATGATGAACAGTGTCACTAGTGCGTCCGGTCATTGCTTCGCTCAGCGCCCGGTCACTGCTACTCAGCGTCCGGTCATAGCTGCCAATGCCTGGTGTTGCCAAGCACCGGTGTGTCCGGTCACTCATAAAGCCATGTCCGATCACCTCTGTCGGGCTTGTTTCTTTGCGATCTTGCATCCGACTTGGTTCCAATCTTTATGCTTAGACTTTGCTTGACCTTGTATGTCTTCTATGCATCTTCACATGTCTTTTTTGAGGTGTTGATCATTGGATCATCGTGTCACCTTCGTCCAAGTCGCGTCTTGCACCCTATTGAACTACAAAACAATCACTTGTACATTCATTAGTCCAATTTAGTTGTGTTGGTCATCAAACACCAAAATCCAAAGTAAATAGGCCTAGGGTCCATTTTCCTTACAATCTTCCCCTTTTTGGTGATTGATGACAACACGACCAAAACAAGCAAATAATTAAAATTTTGGAATTTAAAAACTATTTACTTGCTAGGATGCAATGCAAAGGGCAAGGTTATATGATGCTAAAAGATACCACATGTAAACATCTTTAGAAACTTATATTGCCCTTGCAAATATCCCCATGTGGCATTATAGACTTAAGTCTCCCCCTAACTCCATAATCCACTATCCTCCCTTTCTTAGACCATTACCAATTGAAAACTATTACTATTACAACTTGTAAATTATTATGATCGGGCTTGCTTTTGGTACTACAAATTCTCCCCCTTTAGAATCAAACACCGAAAAGGAAGACATTAGTAGCACAAGGGAGGGTCAAACTTTATGATCCTTTGTATGTGGAGTGGAATAGGTCACAAAATTTGACTCTCATATTACATAGACTAAGCTCCCCCTAAATTTATGCATACATAGGATGGAAAATGTATTAATGCTCAAGGGAGTTTAATCTATATAATGCATGGAGAAAGCATATAAATACCAAAGTGAAATCAACACGATGATATCAGTTTAGAAATACCACATGTGGAAAGCAAATTGATTTATACCACTTGCAATAGGTGGTGGATATTTGAAGTATGATGCTTAACTCTGGGGACTCCATTTTCCTTCCAATGAGACTACTACATACATGATAAGCTTGAAAAAGGTGTTAGTCTCAAAGCATCCAACTTGTAGAGTAACCTCCACCTAAATTTGTGCACATAAGTATAGAATACTTGTAGGAGACATGCACATTGATTTTAGAATAAAAAATACCACTTGAAAGATGACATCACATGAATGTGAGAATCATTTTCAAAGATGATATTTAGGAGAAATTATCTATAATTTGGACTTTGGCACATATTAGATGAACAATTGTAAAACAACCTATGTGCCATGCTCCTAAACAATTTAAACCATATAGGTTTGCTCCAAGGGTTAAGAGTGAAACCGAGCAAGCCTACCATAAGATATACCTAGTGTATGCAAAACAAAAGATTAAACATGCAAACCTAGGCATGAAAAGGAACTAGATGCTCATTGAAATTGCAAGAAATTAAATCTAGTTACCTAACATGGCGAGGGGAATTTGGGTCCATAGTGTTCACTGACCCACTTGGCAATTGACATGATCCAATATGATGCACCCTATGAAATGCACCCAAAACTATACCAAGTCTCCAAATTCCCCGAAGTCCATCAGACTTCTCACTTTCCTTTCGGGATCCAAACCTTCTTGGTGCTCTTCATGTTGGAAATGATCTCCTTTGGCACCCAAACACATTTGGCCCCATTGTTGGCTTCCTTGTTCACCTTGATGGCCACTACCTTGTCATTTTTCTTCTTCTTCAAGAGATAAGGTGTGGAGGACTTTTTGTCCACCTTGTTAGTGTAGGTGTTGGAGAACTTGCTTGTTTGCTTTTTCTCTTTCTTCTTTGCTCCTCCCCCATTCTTCACCTTGCACTCATAGGACTTGTCGCCTTCCTTGTGACATATGTAGCAAACCATGGTTTGTCCTTCATCAAGCTTCTTTACTCCCTTGATGGTGTTATCTTGATGAAGTTGGGCTTGCTCTGTCTTGCCTTTTACTTGAGTCAAGTCCTTGGTGAGGCGAGCCACTTCTTGCTTGAGTTGCTCATTCTCCTTTGCGACCTCTTGTGTGCATATTTCTATAACAATTTCTCAACACATACTTGGTTGCATAAGGGTGAGTCAAACATAAATCATTACAGGAAGTAGAGGCATCCTTTTTAGGCATGTCAAAAATAGAAACTTCCTTTTTAGATGCCTCGGTGGGTGGCTTCAAGATTACTAACTTTATTAGTTAGCTCATCACAATGTTTGCACATAGTTTCCATTTTGGTAAGCAAACTTTTATAAGTATCTTGTGAGCTAGCTAACTTTTTCTTTAATTTTTTATTTTTCTTATGAGTTGCTCATCATTGATTGTGCAATAATTTGTGTTTTGCACTAGTCTCAAGTTGCTCAATTTTAGTAGATAGCTCCATATTGAGATTGGCAAAAGTTTCATATTGTTCAAGCAAAGTAGCATAAGCTTGTTGTGAGCTATCTAGTTTTTCTTTTAATTTTTCAAGCTTCTTTTGTTGACTAGTACAAACTTTAGCAAGGTTAAGGTTTTCTTGCACAATTTCATCATAAGAAGGTAGCTCATCATCACTATCACTATTATTGTCACTATCACTAGGGATAGACTTTTTGTTACCTCGTGCAATAAGGCACACACGTGAGGTGCTTGATGATGAGTGCTTGTGCCCTCATCTCTTGTGATGGTCTTCTTCTTCACTTGAAGAATCATCCCATGATCTTATTGATGTGAGGGCTTTGTCCTTGCATGCCTTCTTCTTTGTCTTGGGTGTGGGCTTGTTTGGATAAACTTCCACAAAGTGTCCCAACTCGCCGCATCCATAGCATCCTCTCTTTCTTTGCTCATTTCTTTGATTTGTGAAGATGAAATCTTGAATTTGGATGGGCACACCCTTGACATTGAGCCTTTGGATCATCTTCTCTACCTTGTTGATAAGTTTGATTGATTCTTCATCAAGATTAGAGGAGGAGGAGGAAGATTGATCATCATCACTTGAATCATCATCATCATCATCCTCATCTTCTTCTTCATCTTCACTTGAGGAGCTTGAGCTTGAGCTTGTCTCAACTTGCTTGCCCTTCATCTTCTTTTTCTCACTACATGTGAGAGCTTTGCCTTTGCTTGATGAAGAGGCTTCTTCTTGACCCATCTTGCGTGACATTTCAAATGCCACTTTCTTGCCAATGACTATGGCTGGGGTCATGGTATCAAGTCCTCCATGTTGTGAAGAATGGGGATGATGCTTGCATATTTCTTTTGTGGTAGCATGCAGATGATCTTCCTCATGATGTACGCATCATTTAGATTTGTTAATCCTATTGAATGGAGCTCATTGATAATTAGATTCAGACGAGAATACATATCACGAACAAGTTCATCATCATTCATTTTAAAGGAATCATAATTTTGTTTAGCTAAACAATGTTTTTGCTCATGGACATTAGTTGTGCCATCATGGAGCTCTTGGAGTTTTAACCAAATTTCATGTGCCGTATTTAAAGTGAACACTTGGTTAAACACATCCATGCTAAAAGATTCAAACAAGCAATTCTTAGCTCTAGCATTGAAATGGATTTCTTTTTCTTCACTCTTTGTGGGTTTATTAGGATTCTTAATGAGTTTCATCCGTCATGAGTGACTCTCCAAACATCCAAGTCTACCACCTCAAGGTGACAAGCCATTCTAGCTTTATAGTAGGAGAAGTTAGTGCCATCAAAGTGTGGAGGCCTAGAGGTATCCATCACAACCACTATAAATAGCGTCTGCTTAGCGGCGGTGAAGCCAAAGGTCCAAATTGAGCCAACTGGCTCTGATACTAATTGAAAGGGGACCATGACGCCTAAGAGGGGGGGTGAATTAGGCAACTTAAAACTTTAACTCTAAACTATGGCCTCTTTTTCTAACCTTAGCAAAACCTATGCAAAAGATAAACTATCTAAATGTGCAACTACGGTTTTCCTAGTGTGTTGCTTTCTCTACCGCAAAATGAGTTATGCAAACAATGTAAATCTAGAAGCTAAAGACTAAGGTAGAGATATGCAAACTCCTGTTGATGACTCCGGTATTTTTACCAAGGTATCGAGAAGCGCGCAAGCTTCCCCCTAGTCCTTGTTGGAGCCCCTCGTAAGGAATCCCTCACAAGGGCCAAGCTCCCGGTCGGGTATCTCCATGGATAACCTCGGGCCTTCCCCACACATAAGTAGGTCTTTGATGTGCCTTCTAGCAAGCCTCTTTGGATGCTCCCCACCGTCTTCACTATCAAGCTTCCGGCAGAAACGTCGTGGGCCTTGTTCCCTCCGGTACACGATGGTGGCCACACCACAAACACGGTTGGTGTGATTTGTAAGACTACAAGCCCCTCCGATGTACAACAATGGCGCACGCAATCACTGAGTGGTAAGAGGTATGCAAACCTCACTAAACACAAGGCCTAAACCTAGAGCAAGTGCATAAGCGGTGGTCTAATCAATCTAAGCACTTCGCAAAGAACCAACGCTAATCACCTAATGAATCACTAAGCACTATGCAAGTGGAGATCACTAAAATGGTGTATCAACACCCTTGGTATATTTCCTTAGCTCCACGCTTACCAAATGGCCAGTTGGGGGGTCTTTTTATAAGCCCACCTGAGAAAGTAGCCATTCAGGACAAAACCTACTTTTCTGCTACTGACCGGACGCTGATCACGTCCTAACCGGATGCGTCCGGTCGTCTCGACCGTTGGAGCACATGCATTGATTAGACTTAGCTTAGAGTATGGTCATCATCGACCGAACGCATCCGGTCATGCTGGTGACGCTCTGGAACCTCTCTAGAATCGATTGGAAGCTGCACTTCGTGTGTCTGGTCGTCCAGTCTGCTACGTCCAGTCGTCCAGTCTGCTGCATCCGGTCATGCTAAAAACATTATCGTGACTATGAACAGTGTCACTGGTGCATCTAGTCATAGCTTCACTCAGGGTTCAGTCACTGCTACTCAGCGTCCAATCATAGCTACCGACACCTGGTGTTGCCAAGCACCGGTGCATCCGGTCACTCATAAAGCCGCGTTCGGTCATCTCTGTCAGGCTCGTTTCTTTGCGATCTTGCATCCGACTTGGTTCCAATCTTCGTACTTGGACTTTTCTTGACCTTGTACGTCTTCTATGCATCTTCACATGTCTTTCTTGAGGTGTTGATCATCGGATCATCATGTCACCTTCGTCCAAGTCACGTCTTGCACCCTATTGAACTACAAAACTATCACTTGCAAATTCATTAGTCCAATTTGGTTGTGTTGGTCGTCAAACACCAAAATCCAAAGTAAATGGGCCTAGGGTACACCTGGGGTGTTACAGCCCCCCCATAAAGGAATTGTGTCCTAAGATTCAGGACGAAAGACTTTTATGGAGGAGAGACATGTTACCAGTTTCCAATATCAGCGATAGCTTTAGGCTACATAGCTTCAAGCATCAGAGGGACCAAATTGGTTGAGACAACTTTCTATATTTGTTCTTTGTAGTAAATTTTTGTCAAAAGGATTTTGTTCATTGGCTTCCATAAAGCATTGTTACATTGGGAGGAATCCAAGATAGCACCGTCCTGCGTACTTCGTCCTCGATGTATGAAGAGTGATACAAGCATAGACTAAATACTTGTAACATCTACTTCCCTAGTGGATATAGCATAGACCATATGGACTTTGCACTAGACCGCAGTCTGTTGATGGATATTCCTTGCAACGGTGCTATATTATTCACAAGGTTTGAAAAGCAGTTCTCTACTAAAGTGGCTTGAGCATAACTTTCCGTAAAGGATGTGATCATAGATGGGGTAAACATCCTTTGAGGGTATGAGAAGCTAGCTAACCAATATCCAAGCCGACTGTAGCGGTGCAATCACTCAGATGTCAACTGATGGAAAGCTACATAATGTTCCATATGTGTAGTGCTCCTTCTTTGATAACAACACTGTATTATCTAAGTCTATTGAGTGAAGATGAATGTGATAACTGACTTTGTCTACCCAGCAATTTTGATTCTCATTAGCTAAGGAACGTTAGAATCTAAGTGGCAACAAGAATCTGGGTTAAATTTGATGCAACCTCTTGGGTAAAACACATGGAAGGCACCAAATGACAAGGCATCATTGGAAAACATTGCCAAGGACGATGGACAGCGAGGCCTAGAGTACAATAAAAGTTGCAAGTATTTCCTCAAACTAAGGAAATAGTTCACTACCATGCATTTTGAGTATGATTCTCCTTCATGGTGCAGTTGCTCAGTACGTTGAGTTGACTTACACTATATCAAAACTATATTTGTGGAACTACTTTTGATATTGGGCCTTCATTTCTAATGTCAGTCAATATCTCCAAATCACAATTTAAAATCTGTTGTTTGACACCTTTCAAATTGCTTCCGATTTACAAGGGTACAAATTGACTCGTAGAACACCTCAATTGCTCAAACATTGTTGATAGAAGAGGCCAAAAACAAGGTACAAAGGGGTCCAAGGAGTCTTCTTTAGGGCATCTAAAGGATTATCTAGCAACAATTATTGACCACATTACATACCTTGGCATCAATTGCAAACACAACTTTCGAATGCGAAGGATGATTGCAGTCACAAAGAAATTACAGATTCTGTACTCTTCGGTTTTCTGTTCATAATTCACAAACTAGTGCTCCATTATGCATGAATTTTGGTAGGAATATAGATCCATGAGTCCCCTAACTACTCACCAAAATTTAGCTCAAACAGACACTGTTTGACTATCCAAACAATGCGGCTACCAAAATTGCTTTATTATGTAATTATAGCGTACCGAATTGACAAAACATCTCTCAAATCCGATGTTTCACTCAACCAACTCCTCAAACAAACTTAAGACAATGAAGTACCTTAAGCGAGGAGTGAGATTGTCAAGTGTTTGCGGCAATCCAACCATGTTTGAGCCTCTAATCACCGACTTAAGAATAACCAGTTAGTGCCATGAAATCTCGACATATTTCCCGCACTTCTTTTTCTATGCTTTACTCATTGTGGAGTGTGTTTGCCATCTTTAACTCTTTTTTTATGATAGCTGTAGCTTTCTCGCTGAGGATGGAGGCTAGGGTTTTCCTCATATGTTTCCCAGGGGACAACTTCAACCATTGATGTAGGCACCATCTAACGATGCACAAGCGTTGGACTGGTGGGCTATTTTTGTAGGGCACAATACATACTTCACTGGAGTGACAGTCCTACAAAGATAAGGGAACGTCTTTGATTATCCTTCTGTGCTTCATCCAATAGAATCTGGAACAATCCTTTGATAGCACCATATACATAATGATGCTGACCGAGACTAGGGACGCGCTTTCTCTAGCTCTTTACTTAGCTGATATAGCATCTTGCACTATCTATGTGATTGTCCAAGATGGAATTGACTTGACGACACAGGGCTTGGAGAAGAAGGTAGTACTTGCATTGTTGACCGGCTTTGTTGTTTCTTCGTCTAACATTGTTCTGTGAGACATAGCCTTCGGGGCTACCAAAGAGTCGTTACCTAGCTAGAGATTAGCCTTCCTACTAGTAACTAATCGGTTGGCTCTCAACACTAAAAAGGTTCCAAATCTTCACTCTTGCACATAATGGTCAAGACTTAGACAAAAGCTCATAAGCACCAGGTGACCTATTATAGGACATAATATCCTAGTCCATTTATCATCTGTCTGATAACTTGTCCAACTTTAAGTGTTGTGCATCTTTCTGATCCAACAAGAATGACATAAGTTGCTCACTAGATGACCGACGCCATTACAGGGATCGTCAAGTAGAGTCACTTGTCTACCACCTGTTACAGTCTGTTTATGTTCTTATCAGTGACCTATTCTTCAAAGGTTATCCTTTGGACGACTTCACAAGAAAGTCCTATTGCATCTAGTTTGACATATAGATCTTCCAATAAGATAAGGAGAGATAACCAAGGAAGAGCTTACGTGAAAATAACACATCGGTGCAGTTCTACAATAGATCATGACTAGAAACCTCGATACCAGCACGTGCCGAGTAGCACAGCCTTGTGTGTGCACCCACAGGAGGCTCTCGGTTTTGTCGCAGCGCCATAGATCGCTAATCGTGGCACCATTACTGAACATACATCTCACAAGAATTCTCATGTGGCATAATTTTTTGTGGCATAGGAGCAAGCACCATGAGAAGGAGGGATAGCAAATAAAGGTACTCATAAGATTATGATTCAATAAGGAGGTGATCCGAAGATCAAAACATAGCGCAAAAGAACATAGCTTAATTGCCGAAGACAACTGAGCAGGGGACTCTTGCCTAATTCCCATATACATCTTGTGTCCACCAAATTGATTACTAGATAAAGATTAACATGAGATTTGGTCTTACCGAGCAGCAACATGAGATCAAGACTGATAAACATCTAGAGACTTGAAAGAGTTGGAAACAAAACAAACGAGATTCGAGGGATAGAGCCAATGTACTGACTAGGGATTTAGTTGAATAAGCAACGACATGATCTTATGAGGAAAAGGTTCCAAGCCAGGATAGATAGCGATTAGTGTTGCACCAGATCATCAGTAGGAGAAGGAGCAATAAGGTCCAACAAGGATTTTTTAGCAGGGTCCTCCCACATAGGAGCGGGACAACCATGACACATGCAAGCATTCAAGGGAACTAAGCTTGGGCCTAAGGTCAAGCAAAGGCATGGATAAAGGTCTTCATAGCACAATGTTCAAGGGCTAGTCACCACATGTACAGGCTCAGGCCTCCTAAGAGAGAACTTAATTGGAAATGACAACCATGAGATTATCAAAACTTGGACGCTATTCTAGGATAGCGCTTTTTCCACACTCGTATGCTTACCGAGGACAAAAGGGGTGACAAACTATGGCACTACCTAGATAACGAGCATCCACACATATATCCTATTCTTAAGCGAGCATTTCAAAACACTCAATCCAATTAGCTAAGTGACTATTACTAAGCACAAGCTCGCACCCTAACAAGTAGTCACCTACAGCAACACCACTACACATAAACATGCAAACCTGGGGGTAAGGTATTGTTATCTTTTATTTCCTTTGGAAGCAACATACAAGGTAAAGCTAATCACACACTATCTTCAAGCACAGCTATCAAGCGGCATGGAAGAAGACATTTTGTCTAGCTTCACACAGGGAAGATAGTAACATGTAATATTCCAGTAACCATAGCTAACTCTCTCCTAGACCGATAGTTGGACGTCACTGCTCTCACAACTCACACTTACCTGGGCATAGAGGCAATTGATCCATACATTACCATTCGAGCGAATGGCATCCATACAATAGCATGCTGTATGGACCTACGAAAGTAAAACCCCCCATGTTATAACTTAGATAGCCACCTAATAGTCCTTACTAGGCTAAGGAGGATGTCGCTAGCATAGTTTGCAAATAAGTTTTGACAAATTTGCCTGTAGCTAAAGTTTTAGTTTAAAATAGGATTTTAAAACAAAAACTTTGTTTTTAAAACTATGTACATGATAGTATTATGCTTAATCTTGCTCTGATGCCAGCTGTGACAGAACCACCCAATTTATACAAGATCAAGTACGGCTGTCCCCGTTTAGCACGTTGACACGCACATACTTTCACTTATATAAACCCAGTAGTCCACCGAGTATCACGAAGGACCTCGGTAAATCAACATCACAACCAAGATCGCTTGATTAAGCAAATACACATCGTATACGTAGGGTTGTAGCAGAAATAATATTATAAATGGGTTCACAAATAATAGTACAAGTTTGGGTTTCAAAACTGCTTAGTGAAACAACATAGCTTTCAAATGATTACATTAATATAAGTTCCAAATACATTGCTAGCATAAGTGACATCCTCATATGAAAGCATATAGATGAGAACTAAATATAGAGTCACCGAGCCCACCGGCAGTTAGCCACCATCTTCAGCAGGCCAAGAACTTCACCTGCAATATGGTGGATAAACCCTAAGTACTCAAATGTACTCAGCTAGACTTACCCGTCATAAACCAGAAATAAAGTGACACCAAGGATTATGTAAGGCTTTATCAGTGGATCTTGCTAGACAACCTCTTGCATAAAAGCTTAAGTAATCATTAGCATTATTAACCTGTACTAGCAGTGATTTTTAGTCATTTCCTACCATCTATATTAGCACCTGTACTATCAATCACTTGATTAAGTTGCAAACAATAATAACCATATCAGGTATTTCATGGCTCATTATTATTATCATCATCATCATTTAACCATACCTTTAAATTTAGTGAATCTATGTTGTCGCTGCTCAGTCAAGTTCTCACTATCCGGGAGAGATGGCGATTCGAATCGATTCCTATCCAGCTAGAGGGGTATTCCTAACACAAACCCTGCTTCCCCCATCAGCATTGCAATCAAGTCACCTTTGGTACAACTCAAGTACACATTTCGTGGGTTCGCCCAGTGACGCACAATCAGGGACAACCAACTGCCAGGACGTTTAGGCCCAGCCTACCCTTGGGCTCATGTCTGGCTCCCCGCACATCCTTACTACCATCCAGAGTGTGCACTCTTATAGAGCGGGGCCCAGCTTGAGTTGAGCTACTCGGCTTCATGGTCAGAACGGGTTATCCGGCCAGCTAAGTGATAGGCATGCGTTCAATCTTGTCAGAAGTGCCAATAATGGTATGGTCCTTAATCGGCACAGACGGAATGACATGAATCAACCTGCCATAGACTCCATCCGGCCTCTATTTACATTACCCCATGGTTCTTTTCCATGATAGCAAATGTAGCCAACCGTGCTTTGGTATCCACCTATATCTCGCAGGTGATAGGAAATCACCCGACTTCTACCGGTCTAAGCATGGCTAAGCATATATTCGATCCTGGACCTACATAGGGTTAAGGTGTACATATCTGGACAAGGTAGTTCCATGCATCATGTGATTCCAGACAACTCCTATAACCTAATGCATCAAACATAAAGGATTTAAGTATTATTTTGTAAAATACTGGGAGACTTAGAATGCTCCGGGGCTTGCCTAGGATCCCACACTGAGTCAATGTTAGTTAGACGGCACTCGCTAAGTCCTTCCATCTTCGGGATAGGTTCACCATGCACCTTCCTCGGGTTCGGCTCCAACATCACATCCTTCGTGTGGTTCATCTAGCGTACCTAGATGAGATGCAAGTGCATGAATAAAAGAACGGCAATACGAGATGCATCTCATAATCTATTATAGAAAGATAGTAAGCATATCAAGCATGGTACACAAGATAACTTGAGTTAAGCTATTCCATTGAAAACATCTATCACAATTTAAGATCTTAGGGAACTTAATTTAACACCATGAAAGGCATGATTTACACTTGGCAACACATAAGGCAATGCAAAGTGAAAGCAATAAACTTATAAGCACAACATAGAATTTGGATAGTATCACAGATAACACTTGTTTTACCCATAACTGGAGATCCAAACATCCAAAGAATGTGATCCTAGACTTTCTGGAAAGCTAATTAAATTATCTAAAACATATTTATTATCATCACAAGGTGATTCCACAATTAACAAGGTTAATCAAGCACAATTGAGCACCTCTGTCCAGACTTGGACAGATTCTGCCATGCAACTTCACAAGCTTATAACTGGAGTTGTACTAAACCAAAATACATGAAACACGACAATATGGAAAGACTATGAAATTTTCTACAATTCATATTTAATCATCCAAGTATGATTCCCAATTTAAAAGGGCCAAACAGTCACATTTATCAAATCTGGTCCAGAAATTCCAGAGAACTACAATTTCTGATGACCAACTTAGAACAGTCATAACTCACAAAATATTTGGCCAAATGCCATGAAAATTTAACAAAATATGGTTAAGTGAGTTATGTACAACTTTCTTATTATCATCTTAAGATGATTCCACAGATAACAAGGTCACTTAATCCAATAAATGCATCTCTGTCTAAAACATGGACAGAAACTGACATGCCACTTTAAACAGCTATAAATGGAGTTCTACATGTCCAATAAATGTGGTTCTAGACTTTTTAGAAATCATCAAAAATTCTAAATAACTTTGTTGTAAACACATAAAGCTAATTCTACTATTATGAAGGCCCCACAATACCAACAATTCAACCCTATCTGGGTTTGGGCAGAAACAGACACAGAGATTTAAGCAAGTATAACTCAAGATCTACTTAACCAAAAATCATGATATTTAGATTTTTGAAAATCTTAATAAAAGTACTACAACTCATGTATTATCATAAAGTCATGATTCATAACTTAACTAAGCCAATTAATTCAAACATGCAGGCCTATTTAGAATTGGAGCAAAGCAACACAGGGTATTTGTTATTTTTATAGATCTTAAACTATCAATTCTAAACCCCTGAAATTTTGACCAGGCATCAATCATCACCTGATTAGCACTCCATAAAAATTACATATTTATTTGAGCACAAAAACTGCAGTTATAAAAAAGACAAGACACAACTAGTATTAAGAACCTAACTGCATAAATCTCTTTTTACAGCAAACGATTTAAACTAAAACATGTCATATTATAGATCTAATGCATAGATAATTTCACAAGGATTCCAAAAAGTCCTCATTTACTATTTTACGATATTTCTACTAATTACTATGAGTTTTCAAAGTTGATAATCCAAATCTGTCAAAATCAAAAGAAAAGGAATGTAAATCTTGCATCAGGGACCCTGCAGTTAACACAAATTAAAATCCATCGAAGAGGTCCTTATGAGCACTATTCAAATGAGTCATAGATGTGTATCTGGACCCCTACTTTCCTTCGAATTTTAACCCAAGGTCCCCGGCAGGATTTTGGAGCGGAGGAAATTGGGGCCGGCCGTGGGGGTGCTCGTCGGCGGCGAACAAGGGGCGGCAGAGCACACGGGGGACCACACACACCCACTGGTGGTCTCAGATGGCTAGGAGGCAGCCCGAGGTGGCCCAGCCATGCACACAGGCGGCCGCAGTGGGCGACTGCCCGGCGGTGAGGGCGGGGATGGGTGGTACCGGTTTGAGGAACCCACGAGGAGGTGGTGCTGCTGCTGTTTAGGAGCGGGGAAGCACGGAGACAGGGAACAGCGGTGGCGGCAAGCTTCACTGCTTAGCCATGGCAGCGGCGCACCATTCTACGAGCACGACGACGACGAGAGTGAGCAGAAGAGCGAGAGGTGGCGAGCGCAAGTGAGGAGCAGAGGGTGCCGGGCACTCGGTTTACATGCACAAAGGGGGCGAGGTGGCAAGCGAGGGCAGCATAGAGGAACCACGCGGTGGCAAGCCCCTCAAAAATTCCAGGCTAGCTCAAAAATGTCTGAACACACGACTGAACCTCCATTTTCTTGACTCTCTATCTCCTAAACCGTTTAGTTTTGGCACGAGAGGTAGTAACAAATGTTGTAGAGCTACAGGTAAGCTCCAACATTGCCAATATCAACATTGTCTAAAACTCCACGGTTTTCAAACTATGAGGCACCAAATTACACTACACGGAAACTAAAAAGCGTTGAAAGACTTAGAAATATTTCCAAGTTTTCAAACAACAATACAATGATCTTTGTGATCCAAATTCAAGCATGTTACGATCTGAACTAGCCTATGACCCAAAAATAAAAGTTGTTACACTTCTCAAGTACTACAACTTTGTTTTAGGGTGCACATCCATGCAAAGTTTCTAAAATGCAATTCAACTCTAGTCAAACATACCACATGAAATTGGTACTTCACACTATAGGTATGACTTAGAGACCAAACTAACTTTAGTCATGAATACCAAAGTAGTTCCTAGTGACATTCTAAACATGTTAGAAGCATTCTTAAGGTTCCACAATCATTTCATACATTGGTCACATGTAAATCCTAGGTCAAACCAAGCATATCATCACTTAGGAGCTTAATTAGGTGAAGTGATCCACATGAACATTGCTCCAATAGGCATTCTAAGTGTAGATAAGGTATTTTAGTGACCAACATCAACCACATGCACTCAATCACACATGATCATAAGCATACACATAGGGAAAACATAAAATAACAAGTCATGTTTCACATATTCTCATTCACCTAATAAAGCAATCCGAGAAAGATTATAACTTATCATTTCATGTGACTTCTTGATTCCAAACTTCACGAAACTTTTCCAATCATCCATGTGGGTGGAAAATTGATGTGAGGCACATGAAAGAAGCACCCTCCACATTACTTAGGTGTATATCTGAAAAGGGCCAATATGCAAGCAAAGGTGTGTTGCCCAAGTTTACATTGGAGCTCACTCTCATAGATTTGATCTTGACACCTTCATCACCACTTAACATGCCATGTTTGAGTTCAAACCCATTGCTTAACTGGTGACAAACACCTGGGGTGTTACAAGCACACACCCCAAACCTATACCCGATGCATCATAGAACACATCAAAAGGCTTTTTAATGTCGGGTTGTGCTAGAACAGGAGCTATAGTTAACAGGGTCCTTAGGGTGTGAAAAGCAGCTTCACACTCTAGCGTCCAACTAAACTTTTCATCCTTCTGAAGTAATCTGGTCATGGGCTTAGCTATCTTGGAGAAATTAGGAACGAAACAACGATAGTAACCAGCTAACCCTAGAAAACTCCAAACTTCATGAACTGAAGTCGGGGCCTTCTAATCCATGACCTCTTGTACTTTAGATGGATATATAGATATTCCATCTCTAGATAAGATGTGACCCAAGAAAGGTACTTTGCTCAACCAGAATTCAGACTTGCTAAACTTGGCATATAACTTATATTCCCTCGATCTAGACAAAACAATTCTTAGATGCTCTGCATGATCTGCCTCATTCTCCGAATAAATCAAAATATCATCGATAAAATCAACCACAAATTTGTCAAGCTCAGGCATGAATATCGAATTCATTAAGTACATGAAGTAGGCAGGAGCATTCGTCAATCCAAAAGACATGACCAAATACTCATATAAGCCGTACCTAGTGGAGAAAGTTGTTTCAGGTATATCCTCTAGCCTAATCTTAATCTGATGATAGTCTGACCTCAAGTCAATCTTGGAGAATACCTTTGCTTTTGCCAACTAATCGAACAAGATATCGATACGAGGCAAAGGATACTTATTCTTAATGGTCACAGCATTAAGTGGCCTATAATCCACACATATTCTCAAAGACTTGTCCTTCTTCTTTACAAACAAAGCTAGACATCCCCATGGAAACGAACTAGGTTGAATGAGACCTTTGAATGAGACCTTTGTCCAACAGTTCTTGTAACTAAATTTTAAGTTTAGCCAACTCATTTGGTGGCATCCTATAGGGTCTTCTTGAGATAGGTGTCGTACCTAGCACTAACTCAATCTTAAATTCTACATCTCTATTAGGCAGTAAACCTGGTAACTCATCTAGAAATACCTTAGGAAACTCACAAACCACTAGAATTTCACAAAGGATAGTGGCTTGGATAGCACAAGACAAGTTTTGGAGATCAAAACTTTAGGGAAGCGGTACTAGAAAAGCATTACCTCCCTTTGGTTCCCTCAACATAATTGTCCTAGTGCTAGTGTCAATGAGAACACCATGGTCACTCATCCAACTCATGCCTAAGATCACATCTATGGCTAATCTGGGCAATACTATTAGATCCATCATATACTCCCTCTCTTGGAAAGAGATAAGCACATCCCTGACAATCTGATTTGTAGAGATAGTAGCCCCAGCCAAACTTATACTATAACCTCCTTTGTTTACCTCAATTATTTTCTGATCATATTTAGATACAAATGCTTGGCTCATAAATGAATGAGAAGCTCCAGAATCAAATAAAACTATGGCATGATGTTTGTTAACAAGAAACATACCAGTGATGACAACCTCTCCCATAGGAACTTCTTCAATAGCGGTGTAATGCACGTATCTAGGGCGTGCTTTAGGATTTACCTATCTCTAATTGCTCTGGTTTTGATTGCTATTCTTCTTAGGATGGGGGTACTCCTTGGACCAATGGCCTAACTGATTACAGTTGAAGCATGGCTGATTGCTCCAGGGTCCTACTAAGCTTCCTTGCCCTCTGTTCCCCTTTGGGTAGGGCAATGGTGAATGCCTTATGAAACACCTTCTGAGATCGGTTGGCCTGGGCTTTTGGCGGAGGAGGCCTGAACTTGGGCGCTGGTGGTCGAAACTATGGCCTAGCCACCACTAGAGTTCTGGACTAGGAAGATCTTAAGGTGCCTGCCTCAACTGCTCTCTTATGGCCCTTTGCTACTGCATGTAGATTGTTCTAGTTCTCTTGAGTCAAGGCATCACTGATGAACTCATTATATGTGGTGCACCTCAAGATGGCCATGGTTTTCATTAGCTTAGTGCTAAGGCCTCTCTTGAAGCTTTCAATCTTCTTTTCTTCTATATCGACAAACCCTGGGGCATAATGGGACAAATTGTTGAGTGCATGCATGTACTCCGTAAGAGTCTTGGTCCCTTGTGTGAGTCGCATGAACTCGGCTGCTTTCAGGCGCATTAGCCCCGAGGGAATGTGATGTCCCCTAAAGGCTAAGTTAAATTGCTCCCATGTGACCTATGAGTTGGTAGGTAGGGAGGACAGGAAATGGGTCCACCATATCCCGGCCGGTCCCTACAGCTAATGGGATGCATATTCTACCTTCTGATGTTCTGTAACCCTCAATAGATGGAACTTTTGCTCAATTGTGTTAAGCCATTCATCCGCCTGGAGCGGTTCTTCAGCCACCTTGAAGATAGGAGGCTTGGTGTCTAGGAAATCCTTGAAAGAGATGTATTGATTTGGCTTAGGCCCTTGATGTTGCTGATGGGCATGAGCAATGTTCTGTGCAATGAGGCGCAGTGTTTCCTCCATGGTTCTCTTACTACCCAAGAACTGTGCAAAGAATTCATTCAAATGGTGGTGGCGGTGGTGGTAAGTCACCGTCGTTGCCACCCTAACTATTGCCAACTCTAGCATGAGTGTGAGTCATCTACAAAGTTGCAACAATAAGTGATTATTAGATGATATCAAGAGATTATAGATAAATTGTATAATCATGCCAAACTAAAATTACTAGAGAGAATCTTAAATTCATACAATAAAATAGAGGCATAATAATTCATTCTCTCAACATGACATCACCAATTTGATCACTTATCAGGCTCACAGCGTGTTAACATGCATGTCATAATCCACCAGTAAAATGAAACTAAAATTTTATTAAAGTTCAACCCATGGTGAAACAACATGCAGAGTGCCAATATTACACAAAAGTCAAAGCACTAATATAAAACTTCAAGCTACAAGTCCATTACATAAATAATAGTGATACATCTAGCGCTTTAACTAGTCACTAGGCAACTCTAATCTTCTGTGTGTTCGCTGTCAAGGTCGAAGATAGGATTGTCCTCATCCTCTAGTTCTACTTATTCTTCCTCCCAACCGTTATCCTCGACCAACATCTCTAGATCTTCTTCCTCATTAAGAATCGGGTGTAGTTGATTGTTTAGGAAATGCACCTCATGCTGAAGATCAACCACCATGTTCTAGGTTTGTGCAAGCTACTAGCGCAAGTCCCTTTCAACATGGTCCTATTGCACGCTCAAGGCTTGGGTCCTGTCTCGTTCTGCTTCTGCCATAGCTACATGGTTGTTTACTAGGATCCGCTGGCACATAGCTGTGAATGCCTCAGCATGGGCAGCCTCTAGCTGCTCCCATAGACCTACTAACATTGCCTAATCATCCGCTCTTGCCTCTTGGGCAGCAGCTCTCTGCTGATCAACTTGCTCCATTTGGGTGTGAAGATTTCCCAAAGCTACATAAGCTTGATCAGTTTCCCATCGAGCCTCACTTGCTGCCTTTTTGTGCTTGCGCACATGCTTCTTTAGCTTATGCTGTGCAGCTTTGGCTCTCATGAGCTTATCCATGCAAGTGGTATAGGACTCCTGCTAGAAGTCCCTGGTGTCCTGACAAGTGTAGAACATCTTCATTACTACAAACATGGCGCTCATAGCGGGACTAGAACTGTCTGCCCGCTCATCCTGACCTCAGATCAATGCATTGCTGTTGCGCTATGTCCATACTGTTATGGATGGATCCACCAGACGAAAAGTACCAGCGGCACTGCCGGTAAGCTCATCCCCTTGCTACTAACAAATCTAACTCAGTACCTCAAAGGCTACTACTTAGGCAGCCTCCCAAGGAGTTCTTCCTTCAGATTTTGCCTTCCATTCCTGCTAGAAGGGTGCTTGGTTATGAGCTGGTATGGTTAGTTGTACTTCATACCTTGGTTGTCCCTCCAGGTATACTTCATTCCAGTAATAGAGGGGTAGTTCGTAATACCCCGCATAATGCAAGACTCTCCAAAGTAGGGCAGGAGTTCCAAACATCAACAAGAAATTTTCACTTCCAGCCGGTGCTGCCATCTGTACCAACAACATATGCAACTCTCATGAAAAAAAAGTCATAATGGATAAGAGTTACATAACCGAGTAAGAGATTTATAAGGGGAGGAACAATGCAAGTATGAAATAATGATTTATCATGATGCATGCACATTCCGTACGTTCTCACAAACTTAGAAAAATTAAAACTTCTATGGCATACATGGTGGCATACATACGTTCTCTCACATATAACATAACTAGTCGGGCTACACATATTGCTATTAGTGTATCTACACAAGAACTTCATTTCAGCCGAACCCCACAATT
The DNA here is from genome assembly GCF_019320115.1 of Miscanthus floridulus. Classification (NCBI taxonomy): domain Eukaryota; kingdom Viridiplantae; phylum Streptophyta; class Magnoliopsida; order Poales; family Poaceae; genus Miscanthus; species Miscanthus floridulus. Next base: position 51,147,701 of record NC_089588.1, read on the forward strand.
GTATATGCAAAATATAAATCTAGGCTCTAAGTTACAAGCTAAATACTTCCATATATATATACCCATATATATATACTTCCGTATCAAGGCTACTTGAAAGTAAATACGCCCTATATATACATATAAATATGCATACACAGTCGTATCAAAGCTAACCCACAATTAAATACCTCTGCATATATATGAGACATATATATACTTTAGTATCAAAGCTAACTCTCCCCATAGACCGCACGCTCACATCTTGCGGTCATGGAACTGTGATGATGATTGTCATCTTACCTTGGGCATAGAGGCATTTGATCCATACATTACCACTCAAATGAATGACATCCATACCATGGCACGTCGTATGGATGACGAAAAGAAAAACACCCAAGTTAGTACTTAATTAGCCACCTGAAGTCCTTAACTAGACATAAAGGAAGTGATCACTGGCACACTTTAGATTCAAACTCTAGGTTTTAAAAACACCTATATATATAGCTATAAGTCGCTAAAAATTGGTTTTGGAAAACAAAACATTTGTTTTAAATACACATGTGGCAATTAATGTTAAATCTTGCTCTGATGCCAGCTGTAGCAGAACCGACCAATTTATAAGAGCACAAGTATAATGGCAGCCCACAAGCGGTTGCACTATCATACTTGAGCCCATATAAACCTGGTAGTCCATCGAGTACCACGATGGGTCTCGATTAACCATCAACATACAACCAAGATCGTATATGATTCAACATACATGTCACATGTTACATAAAGTTCATAAATACAGTTCATTCATCAGAGTACGAATTAAGGTTATTACAAACCAACTTTAGTAAATAGTAGCAGAAGCAATTTAAAAGTTTGAAACTAACAACTGCCATCATAGTTCAAATACAATGCCAACTCGTGATCACACTCCCACAAAAGCACGTAAGAAGGATTAATAGGAGATGCCTGCCCAGGCCTCACTCCTCATCGACGGTGGGACAGAAGCAGCTCTTGTATTAGCCGTGATAAACTGTACCTCTGCGATAATGGAAATAAAACCCTAAGTACAAGAAGGTACTCAGCTAGACTTATCCGTCATAAACCAAAAATAATGTGACTCCAAGGATTATGCAAGGATTTATAAGTGGAGGTAGCTTGACAACATTTTGCATAAAAAGCGACTAACTCAATTGTACAATTATAATTTAGTCATCAAATTAATTATAGCTATTCATCTCTAGATTAGTGACTAACCTGTGCCAAACATGTAGTATATTATTTAGTAGCATACAATAGTGACCATAGCCAGTATAGTAATTCCATGTTCATTCGAACCATCACATTCGATAACACAATTACTACAATGTTGGGGCTAGCCAAGTTTCTCACTGTCCGGGAGAGACGGTAATTTGAATTGATTTCAACAAGCTAGGAATTTATTCCGAACACAAACTCAGGCAGACCAGATCAACGGTCACCTTTGGTACAACTCAGATACACATTTCATGGGTTTGTCTAGCGCCGCACAATCAGGGACAACCAGCTGCCAGGACAATCAGGACTACCCTACCCTTGGGCTCATGGCTGGCTCCCCGCACATTCTTACTACCATCCAGAGTGTGCACTCTAATAGAGTGGGGCCCAGCCTGAGTTGAGTTACTCGGCTTCGTGGTCGGAATGATTTATCTGGCCAGCTAAGTGAGAGGCATGCGTTCAATCGTGTCAGAAGTGCCAACAATGGTACGGTCCTTAATCGGCACAAATAGAATCACATGAGTCTACCTACACATAGACTCCACCTAGCCTCCATTTTCATTACCTCATGGTTCTTTTCCACGATAACAAATATAGCCAACCGTGCTTCGGTATCCACCTATATCTCGTAGGTGACAGGAAATCATTCGACTTCTACCGGTCTAAGCATAGCTAAGCATATATTCGATCCTGGACCTACATAGGGTTAAAGGAATATGTAACTAGATAAGGTAGTTCTATGCATCAAGTGTTTCCAATCAACTCTTATAACCTAATGCATCAAACATAAAGGACTCAAGTAATATTTTGTAAAACATGGGAGACTTAGAATGCTCCGGGGCTTACCTTTGAGGAAAGAGGTTGGCCGGTGATCCAGATACTCAAGAAGATTTTTGAGAGTGTGCTCCTCTTCTCCTAGAGCTACAGCCTGAGGCGTCTCCTACTAATCCTCCTCTGCTTACTCGTTGAACTCTAGGAGAGTTATTTCTTCGGACGATCCTATATGCATGAGCATGAATTAAGATATCATGAATGCATATATGACGATATGTATAATATGATATGATGTGATGAATGAATCCTCCAAAATGTTTTCAGAAGCTTTGCATTAAAGTAATAGCAAGTTGCAACTTATTTTACTGAGTAGGTGCATATCTCATTTCTAATAACTAAACAAACACTGATGCAAATCATTTTCTGGACTACTAGATAGCAGCCACTTGTTTTGACCATAACTAGAGTTATACACATCAAAATAATATGGTTCTAGTCATTATGGAAAGCTTATGAAATTTCCTACAACTTTATTTTAATACACTTAGTGTGATTCAGTAGTTATATAGGCCAAACATTTCAATCATTCAAATCTGTCCAGAGAGCAAGCATTCCTGATAGCAGACTTCAAATTGTCAAAATTCTTAAACCATAAGGCCTATGACTATGAAAATTTAACACAAGGTAGATCAATAAGTTATCTACAACTTTGTTATTAACAAGTTTTACATAAAAGACAATCATCACCAGGAAATTATCAACTCAACCGAAACTATGCGGCGAGACCACAACGGCGGAAGGCCGCATTTTGGCGCCGACGCGTCGACATTGGCCAACGGTCATAGGTGTGAGCTAGATGTGACTCTAGGCTAGCCTTAATGTGAGAAAGGAGCAATCAAGACAGCTCGGTGGAGCATGGCCATGGTGAGTGCGAGCATGGCGGTGCTCCAGTGATGGTCGCGGCGACGGCGAACACGCCACGAAGCTTACCTCGGCTCGAACACTGGTGCGAGTGGGTCGGGGAGGTGGAGAAGATGATGGCAGAGCGGTGGGTTAGTGGTAGTATCCGAAGGTGTGATGGTGGTGTGCGAGAGAATGTGGCAGCGCTCGGCAATGGCGACTGCGGCGTGGCGCTGCGCTTTGCTCTAGCGTGAGTGAGAGAGAGCGAGGTGCGAGAGCGAAATGAGGCGAGCACCGGCATCGCGTGCCTTATCTCCCCGCGCTAGCCTGAATGGCTGGGCTAGCACCAGCATATGGCTGCCACACGATGCGCCTGGCCTTTCCTCAGTCGGCCACTGACGCCGGTTCAAATCGGCATCAGGCCCTGATGAACGTGACTGATAGAGCAACTTCAAGCGATCGTTACTCCTAATCCGTGGCGAGTTAGTGAAAACTATATTAGTGAAAGTTGTAGAGCTACCTGTGATCTACAAATTTGCTTTAGGAAGAATCCCCAAATTCTCAATAGTTAGAGATCTACAAAGCCCTAAAGTGCTATACTTAAAACTGATATCCTCGTTTTAGACAGAAAAATTTTGCAAGTCCAAAACATCATTTTCTTGCTACTTGTGAGCTATTTTTGAGCATGCTATGCACTAAATTAGACCTTGACCCCAAAATAAAAGTTGTTACCCTAGTCAAGTACTACAACTTTTCTTAAGGGTGCACTGCCATGCAAACACTCTATGCTATAGTTCAACTTAGGTCAACCATACAACTTGAAATGAAAGCCTACACTATAGCCATGACTTAGAGGCCAAATGGGTCCAAGACATGAATACCAAAGTTGTTCCATATGACATTCTTAACATGTTTAAGGCACTACTAATGTCCCACAAACATTTTATACATTGGTCACATGTAAATCCTAGCATATGTAAGCATTAGCATATATATATGAATCAACATTTCATGTGACAAAGTATAAGAATGAGATGAAATTTCATATGCTCATGTTCATGAATGCTTGGATGATGCTTGTGCTCATGAAATGCAAGTGCAAATTGCAATGCTTAACACAGAGGTGTTACTATACATGCATTCATACATTCATCCCATACATTCAAGCATTGCATGTGCAATTGTTGCATCACAACGCTTCGCGTCGCATCATGAAGTGGTAGTTGCCTCATTCGATATAAGCGACGACTGACCAGGGTTTGAAGGCTGGCCCACAAAGGGCTCAAGGCTGTCTCGCATCAAACAGAGCCAGTGGAGAAACCACATATGAGCCCCAGCACCCCCCCCCCGCCCGATCTGCTCAGAAGCGGACAGGGTCATCTTGACCTTCTCGTTCGATCCTGACCTCAAGCCATGCCCACAGAATCTCTATTGAGGGGAGACCAGTGGGTCACCTGAGTCGGTCTTCGGAATAGCTCGAGCATCTACCAGGAGGCGGGTTAAGGAGTAGTGGAATGCCACATGAGGGCCATGTTGACCCCATTACGAACGACGGACTCGAATTCCACTTGGACATGCCCATTATTAAGCTCACCGAGCACGTCGCTCGAGCCATCAAGGCAAGCGACATTAGCTCAACCCTTCAGTTATAGAAATCATGGACGGGTAATGCACGAAACTTGATCGACCCCTACTAAGCCCAATGGGGCTTGGGGACTCAGGCCACCCAAACCCGACTCAGGAGTCCAGCCGGCTGCACAGGTCGTAGTCAGAAAGGACATGACTGAACACCTCGACTAGAAGGAACACAAGAATCCATAGCCCTAGAAAAGTGTACCAAAGTCCTCAGCCTCTGATCGACTCTCTAGCCGGCTGTAGGCTTAGGGGCTACGCCCATCTCTATCTTGCCCGACCCTTCAGCCATGGGCTGACCCTTGGGTTCACGCTCCGCCTCGCCTGACCCTTTGATTCACGCTCCACCTCGCCCGACCCCTTGGCCGTGGCCTGACCCTTAGGTTCACGCTCCGTGTCACCTGACCCATCGGCCTAGGCTGACCCTTGGGTTCGCGCTCCGTCTCGCCCGACCCTTCGGCAGTGGGCTGCCCTTCGGTTCGCTCTCCGTCTCGCCCGGCCCTTAGGTTCACGCTCCGCCTCACTCGACCCTTCAGTAGCAGGCTGACCCTTAGGGTCACGCTCCACCTCGCCTGACCCTTGGGTTCGCGCTCCACCTCGCCTGACCCTTCGGCAGTGAGCTAACCCTTGGGTTTGTGCTCCACCTCGCCCGACCCTTGGGTTCACGCTCTGCCTCGCCCAACCATTCGGTAGCAGTCTAACCCTTGGGTTCGCGGTCTGCCTCGCCCAACCCTTTGGTAGCGGGCTGACCCTTAGGTTCATGCTCTATCTTGCCCGACCCCTCATCCATAGGCTCCACCTCGCCCGACCCTAGGTTCGTGCTCTACCTCGCCCAACACTTGGGTTCACGCTCCGCCTCGCTCAACCCTTCAGTAGCAGGCTGACCTTTGGGTTCACGCTCCACCTCGCTCGACCCTTCGGTAGCGGGCTGACCCTTGGGTTCACGCTCCACCTTGCCCGATCCTTTAGCAGTGGGTTGACCCTTGGGTTCATGCTCCATCTTGCCTGACCCCTCAGCCATGCCTGACACTTGGGTTCGCGCTTCGTCTCATCTGACGATGACCCACAACCTTACACTCACTAGGTGCGCTCGTGAAACAAGTGTAAATAGCCCCTTTACGACTTCACAGATGTCCCAAAGGGGCTCGAGGGCTCCTATTGGGTTCATAAACCCAGGGTCCCCAATGGACCCGCTTCCCTACAAAACCTGGCCTAGCAGGCAACGCAGCGACAACACGTGCCTAGGCTGGCCCAGATACATAATGATAGGCTGGGACAATAATCTGGTACCCGACTAGAGGGCCTAGCCAAGGTGGAACCACGTTTTGACTCCAACCTCTTTCTCCGACCGAGGAAACGCTAGACCTCTGCTTGCTGCCCTTTCTCAACCAACATGTTTGGGGTCGACTAGGAACGACTGACCGGGAACGCCCGCTCGATGAGGGCTCGAGGATCAGGCGAAGCAGATAAGATAAGGCGCTCAAGTCATCCGCAATACCGAGGACCATACACTCCCATGCCCTGCGCACCTACAGGATGGAGACACCAGGCCATGCCAGATAGGCACTATACAACCTTCCAGACGCATCAAAGCACAAACTATATTGTAGGCACCAATGTTTGTCGTACCAGGCGAACACGGTAGAGCCTGCCAGATGTGTCCGAATATAAACAGTATTGTGGGCACCGACAACCGTCTCGTACCTAACAGCGTGGGCAACAAGACTAGGTAGCACACATATACACACTCTCTCTCTCTGACTTGTAAAGCCATCCCCTTCAACTATAAAAGGGGATGAGCTCTCTCCAAAAAGTGAGCTGGCTCTCAAAAGACAAAAGAGGCTAGACAACTTGATTCGATGACCTGAGGACTCAAACAGCTCAATAGCCCTAGAACTCGACAGATACATGGAGCATACGCTCCAATACTTAGCGCACGTTAGAGTATCCGTCACTCTCGGCCATTCGGTTCAGAGTCTGATCGGGCCTTTAACACCCCCCTTCTCATTCCTACTCGTTTCTAACCCCATAGCAAACTTCGAGCACCTGGGCATAGGAATAAAGTCACTGACTGACTAAAACTAGACGTAGGGCACATTGCCTGAACTAGTATAAATCCTGTGTCATTGCGTGCTAGGCCACATCCGATCACAACGCATGGCAAAACTACAAATATTTACTTGTTGGTCACTTTTCGCACCGACAAACGTTTTTATAGAATTCATAAATCAAGCAAAAAAAACTCAGAACTTTGTTTCCACAAGTCATGACATGCGATTTTTGTACATATGTGGTCCGAGGATCAAAGTCAAAATCTCAAGCCTCATGTGTTCTTTTCTTACAACTTCACCACAAACTTATTTGTGACCAAGTGAATGATATTATCCTTTTTGTATTTACTTTAGCAAGTATTACAATTAATATTTGAGCCCCTAAACGATTTCAAATGAAAAAAGGTTAAACTAAAAAATTATAGATCTTGTCGAGTACTACAACTTTGTTTAGGTTGTCTCTATTCAAGATCTTTTGAAAAATTCTAAAATTTGAATTTCAAAATCTAAGAACTTAAAACATAAATTTTGGATCCTAAACGATTTCAAATGAAAAAAAGTCATCGTTAACTACCAAGTTTAACTTTTATATAATAAACTTTTTTTCATATGACTTGATTTTGGACACACTACTACACAAAAACTTAACCGAGGCATTTCTCAAACTGCCTCGGAGGCGGGCGGGCCAGTTGCCTGCCTCCATTATTGGGTGGCCGACAGCCGGCCTAGCAACCGCATCGGTTAATCATTAACCGAGGCGGGCAACCTTATTTGCCCGTCTCGGTTAATATCGATTAACCGAGGTAGTTGCCCTAACACAACCGCCACGATTAATACATTAACCAAGGCGGTCATATTATAAGGCCTGCATCGGTAAATAGTGGCCTAGACAGACCATCTAGGCCTAGTAATGGGTTCCTAGTATATATACCGCGAGCACAACAAACCCTAACTTCCATCCTCACCTCCCTCTCCCTCAGTCGCGTGTCTCCCTCCTCTCCCGACGCAACAAAGCGTCTCCCTCCTCCACTCTCTTACTCTCTCCTCCCTGCCTCCACTCTCTCTCCCTCCCTCGGCAACCCTCCCCTCCTCTCCTCTCCCAGCAGCGCCACCATCCCTCTCCCCATAGCAGCGGTGCCACCCATCGCTCTCCCCACGGCGGCAGTGCCATCCATCCCTCACCCCATCCTACTGCGCCGGCATCTCCACTACGACGGAGTTCGCGGCCACTGGTGACCTATGTGCCTCCGCTCCCAGCGGAAGAGGTATGCCCTCCTCTCTCTCTCTCTCTCTCTCTCTCTCTCAGATCCATGGTGGATCCATCCCTCACCCTCTCTCCCATGCAGATCCACGGTGGGGGAGGCCTCATCGGTGTCACGGGCATCAACTCCGATAGCGGGGGAGGCCAGATCCGGCGACGCTCCTCCCCTCCCCTCCTTTGCTTGCAGATCTGGTGGCCAGAAGCCAGATCCGACAGCATGCGGCTGGATCTCGGCGGGCGACCAGATCCCGGCGACCGGAGACCAAATCCGACGGCAGGGCGGGGATGCTGTCACCGGCGAGCAGCTGTGGTGGCGGCGGGCCGTGGATGGGCTCGACGGGCCTATGGGTGGGCTCACTGGGCTTGTCCACGTGTTTTCATTTTTTTTGTTTTTTTATTTGATTAACCAAGGCGGGCGACCAACCGTCTCCGTTAAGACCGGACTAACTGTGACCTTTTCACGGAGGTGGATGGGATGCCCGCCTCGGTTAATCATTTTTGCCCGCCTCGGTTAAATTTTTTGTAGAAGTGAAAAAAGTTATAATTTTTTGGTGTTGCGCCTATTTGAACCATATTGCTAACCACCTTTGGAAATTAATTTCTAGAAGTGAAGTTTGCAACCACATCTAAAAATCCCCCCCTTCAACTGTCTCTAGAATCCCCCTCATAGAGGACATCTCTAGAGATGCTTGGAAATACTGTCTCTAGAAAATGATTGAGCCATCTCTAAAACAACAACAACAACAAAGCCTTTAAGTCCCAAACAAGTTGTGGTAGGCTAGAGTTGAAACCCAGTAGAAGCAATCAAGGTTCAGGCACATGAATAGCTATTTTCCTAGCACTCCTATCTAAGGCTAAGTCTTTGGGTATATTCCATCCTTTCAAGTCTCCTTTTATTGCCTCTACCCAAGTCAACTTCGGTCTTCCTCTATCTCTCTTCACGTTACTATCCTGGCTTAGGATTCCACTAAGCACCGGTGCCTCTGGAGATCTCCGTTGGACATATCCAAACCTTCTCAACCGGTGTTGGACAAGCTTTTCTTCAATTGGTGCTACCCCTAATCTATCACGTATATCATCGTTCTGAACTCGATCCTTTCTTGTATGACCGCAAATCCAACGCAACATATGCATTTCCACGACACTTACTTGTTGAACATGTCGTCTTTTCGTAGGCCAACATTCTGCACCATACAACATAGCAGGTCTAATCGCCGTCCTATAAAACTTGTCTTTTAGCTTTTGTGGTACCCTTTTGTTACATAGGACACCAGATGCTTAGCGCCACTTCATCCACCCTGCTTTGATTCTATGGCTAACATCTTCATCAATATCCCCGTCTCTCTGTAGCATTGATCCTAAATATCGAAAGGTATCTTTCCTAGGCACTACTTGACCTTCCAAACTAATATCTTCCTCCTCCCGAGTAGTAGTGCCGAAGTCATATTTCATATACTCAGTTTTAGTTCTACTGAGTCTAAAACCTTTGGACTCTAAAGTCTCCCACCATAACTCTAGTTTCTAATTCACTCCTATCCGACTTTCATCAACTAGCACTACATCGTCCACGAAAAGCATACACCAAGGGATGTCCCCTTGTATGTCCCTTGTGACCTCATCCATCACTAAGGCAAACAGATAAGGGCTCAAAGTTGACCCTTGATGTAGTCCTATCCTAATCGGAAATTCATCCATGTCTCCATCACTTGTTCGAACACTAGTCACAACATTGTTGTACATGTCCTTAATGAGCCCAACGTACTTCGTTGGGACTTTATGTTTGTCCAAAGCCCATCACATAACATTCATTGGTATTTTATCATAAGCCTTCTCCAAATTAATAAAAACCATGTGTATGTCCTTCTTTTTCTCCCTATACCGCTCCATAGCTTGTCTTATTAAGAAAATGACTTCCATGGTTGACCTTCCGGACATGAAACCAAATTGGTTCATAGAGACCCATGTTATTGCTCTCAAGCTTGCTTGATAACAAGCCATCTCTAAAAAAAAGACTTCTCTAAAAATTATTTTTTGGTAGAACCATAACATATATAGATTCAAAAATAATAACAAATCAGCACCTGCTACTGCTAGGGAGTCTCCGTAGTAAACCGGTGGCTAGGTAGTCTTTGCAGTAACTTGTATGTTTGGTTCCCATGTTTGGGAACTTCAGCAAAGTTGTGTTACTGGATCGACGATACGTAATCGTGGCGCGCTTGGTTTCTCATCATGATTCACCTATATCCTACCCTTGTCTCACTACTATAGAAATGAGATCTAGTCCCGGTTGGGAACTAGCTCTACTCCTGGTTTCTCAACCGGGACTAGCAATCCGGAGCTAAAGGTGTTGTTCTTTAGTCCCGGTTTGCCACAGCCGGGACTAAAGATCCTCCCAGGTTTAAAAAAATAATGCCTCCCACCGCTACGTCCCGTGAGATTCGAACCCAAGACCTCATGCACTGTCTCACGCAAAGCTTACCACCCCACCTACACAACACATCTAATGATGGATGGGATGCTTTCCTTTTGAACTAACCCATCCGAGGACCTTTAGTCCGGGTTGGTGTTACCAACCGGGACTAAAGGGTCTATCTTTAGTCTGGGTTGGTATTACCAACCGGGACTAAAGGTTGGAAGACTTTTAATCCCGGTTTAACCGTTGACCAGAGACCTTTAGCTTACCACCCCACCTACACAACATCGTTCTAAAGTCTGTTCTCTAATAGTGTCTGGCTGGCATGGAGCACGAGCAACGTGTCTAGCCTAGAGAACCAATTCAGCTCTCTTGGGCTAGTAAAGACAAAACTCGCATGCACGAGACTAACGTTGTTATTAGGCAATACATCCAAATAAAACAGTATATCTTGACTCAGCGAGGCAACACATTTTCTGGCGAGGGAACCAAACAGCTCTATATATATTTTCACATTTAGTAAGGGTCGTAGCATAGCATGTGTATTAAGGTAAATAGTTCATTGGCTTCAGTAGTCAAGCGAGTCACATCACTGGACGTGATAGATAGCTACTAGGGCCTCGTTCATTTTGCAAAAAAATTAAATCTGATGAATAGTACCACTTTCGTCTTATTTGGCAAATATTGTCCAATCGTGGACCAACTAGGCTCAAAAGATTCATCTCGTGATTTCTAACTAAACTGTGTAATTAGTTATTTTTTTACCTACATTTAATACTCCATACAAACGGCTAAAAATTGATGTGATGGAGAGAGAGTGAAAAAACTTGAATTTGGATGACATCTAAACAAGGCGTAGCTAGTTATTATTTTGATGTGGTGAAAGCTGCTTTGTGCAGGTATAGTCATCACAGTGATGCCATTGCTCAATAAATTATGCACATAGCATATTTCGTCAACCATGCCGGTTCGGAGGTCCATGGTAAAAATGTTGACATAATTACAAGAAAAACTTCTTGTTTACTCTTCTTACTTTTCTTACTTTATCTTACGTGAAACGAAAGATCTATCTATCTAGTTTTGTATTCATATCTGCTCAAGTGTCACAAATTAATTAGACAAAACAAGAATCTGGATATTTGTAGTTTATGTTTGGTGGCTTGGAATCCTTTTTGTCTTTATCATCAGCCTGAACGAACTTAAATTTCCAGCCGAAACAATATTTTTCTCTCACACAAACCAGCCAGCAGTACTTCTTCACGAACCAACAACGAAACGAACCAGCCAACCGAACAGGCTGCATATATCCGCACTATATATGTACATGTACGGTTGATATCCGGATGATTTATTCATATTTTTCAGCTGGGTTGTCTTTATACACCACACACGTTTTTTCAGGGAACGAAGGGTTTCTCACTATTGGGAAACCTCACTAATAATAAAACCAAGTAGGAAAAGAACGGTAAAAGACCCAAAACAAAAGCCTTATCCTATCCTAAGTTAAATTTTGTTAAATTTGATCATTAAATTTATAGAAAAATGTATGAATATCTATGATATCAAATTACTTTTATTAAAGTTTTCATTAAATATGTATAGATAGTGTAATTTTTTTATAAATCTGTAGATGTCGATATTTTTTTATAGACTTGGTTAAAAATCATTAGACAAGTTTACTTAAGTAAGACAAACAAAGCTAAAGCAGACTATATAACCTACAACCGAGGAAATAGCAAACAAGATATATACATCTCGCTTTCTCCACTGCAGCAATTTACCGGAGCTGAGTGCTGATGAGCTGACCCCAGCTGGTAAATTGAACTGCTTTGGAGCAGTCGGTTTCTTGACTTGTAAGTTTAGTGCAATCAGTCGATTGATCACCACCATCACACAACAACTTACTTAATCCACTAGTTAGTGGCGATCGAACGAGGCCTTATCGTCATTCAATTAGCACCACAAATTAATCCACAATTGATGGCATTATTGGCGGCGCTAGCTGGAAGCTGCCTGATGAAGCTCGAATATAATCAATGCGATAATAATGAAAGTTATACTGAAGGCCCCTGCAGGCGAGCCTGTCGCTTTCGCACGCTACGCGCGAGAGTCAAAGATCTTGCCGGCCGGAGATTAGATATGTACGATTTGGTTTTGTTCCTCCGACGATCCGCGTTCTTCTCACGCTCATGCTCATCTGATTGGGACAACCTGCAGCTGCAGTGGGTGACTTGCTTGGCCGGGTACGTACGTAGCTTCAGAGAGCTTCTCGCTTAGCCATGCATTATAATATTCCACTTGATACTGATGTACAATATTCATTGTTAAATTAGATAGACACACTACGCATTGTGTAACTATCCTGAGCATGGACAGACAGGACAGAGCATATTATTTTGTTAATGAGTCATGGAAGATATGGGAAACATTCTTAAAATGTTAGCTATATACAAGCGACTTGAGAGCAGATTGGACATGGTCACATGCATGGACATGATCCTATATATAACGCTGCTCGTCGTTTGCGGTGCTTGGTATGTACTCCTTCTGTCCCAATTTGTAAGCAGTTTTGAATTTTTTTTAGATATGTAGCTTTTGATTTGCATATAGATATATTATGTTTAGATATATAATAAAAACTATATATATTAAAAAAACTAGATTGAACGACTTACCATTTGGAATGTACTCCTATTTATTTTCTGGGCTCGATCGACACCGAAACTTAGACTTTGACAACAAATTTCCCCATACACAAATATTTTCAGGTAAAGAAACAATAGAATGAATACACTGGTCTTCATATTTTTAATAATCTGATTATACGATATTATGTACTAAATTTACTCGTAATTCAAGTATGTGTTAGATAAAATATACAACCCCTATTCACAAAAACATGATGCTAACGCTAAGGTTTGGTCAAATCTTTAAAACTACAAACGTCAAAAACTTTTAAATTATTTAATTTAAAAACATGTAAGTTATATGTGTGTATATCTATATCCAATAATGCTTGTACAATCAAATGAATTTAAAAAAGTTTAGAATATATTCTAAAAATCATTTTTAAAAATTGTATGCATCGAGAACCATGCAAAGTAAAGTGTGACTATTGCTTTTGCTCGAGGGGGTAGTTATTTTTTTACGAAATAAAAGATAGCATGCATTACTTTAATTAATATTTGCAATATTATATTATTTTCATGATTCCGTAGTGGTTCGGTCAAAATACATGTTGTGCATGAATTGGTTTGTACTAGGAACGTAAAAACATACCTTGGTGCGTAGTTTTGTCTTGAAACACACTTCCATAAAAAAGGAATTTCTTCAACAATTGCCTGTCCAAAACAATAATTTATTACTTCTTTTTAGTGGAATAATAATTTATTACTACTACTACTACATTTTTCCCATACAATGAGCAATGTTGGCGCCTCTTGACAATTCCTGTTCGGGGTGGCTAGCGCCCGGACGCCCATGCCGCTACCCCCCCCCCCCCCCCCCGTCCCACGTCCCTTGCCTGCCTGTCCACGTCTCGCCTGCTACGCTCGCTCGCAAGCACGTGGGGCCCGCGCCGTGCCAATGGGAACTGCCTCCGTCTGCGCTCGCTTCCTACGCCTGACACCGAGGCGAGATAGCAGAAAGGCGAGGAGAAAGATGCAACACCCGGTCTAGATTTAAAACATTCAGATACAATAATTGCAATATACGTCAAAAAACAAATGAAACATGCGTCTAAAACACTTGCAAAAACACTTGAAAATATTTGAAACCATTGTAAACATACCCAACATCCAGATAAAACACTTGCATCATATGTGTGAAAACATATACAACATCCAGATAAACATACTTGCAACATATGTCGGAAAAAACAGATGAGACATTGAGAACAGGAGCTTGCAACATACGTGTACAACCATTGCAACATATGCATCATCCCAATCTACTTTTGCAAAGTTCGTATGAAACACTTGCAACATAGCTATGAAACATCTGAAACACTTGAAACATGTATTTGCAACATGGGGAGGCCGGGGCTGGTCGATTCCGGCCGTTGAGGTCAGAGCTGATAGCAAGCGACTACGCACGAGCACCACCAGCACCCAGCACCAGCGGCGCGTGTGAGCACCACCACCACCACCCCCGCTTGGCTCGATCGGGGGTGCGGCGCGCGTGACGGGCGGAGCGAGTAGCACCAACACTAGGGCCAGCAACGGGAGGGAGTGGGAGGTGCAAGCGACGGGGTGGGGGGGGGGGGGGGCGGGGCAGCGGGCGGCGCTCTACGGGAGGGAGCCAAAGGTGCGTGAGACGGGGGGCAAGGAGCGTGCGGCACGAGATGGGTACGCGGCAGCAGCGAGGCGGAGTAGCAGCCGCGATGGGAAGGACGGCGTGGTGGAGGCAGTCGCAGCGAACACTCTGGTGCACGAGTTGGGAAGGCTGCCTCAACTGGTCCGCAGGTCCATTACACACAAGCGCCCCGGCCTCCAGACACCCAGACACCCAGGTGTAAGCATTTCCCTTCCTCCTCTGGGATGCACCTGGAAAGCCCAAAATAGCTCTTCACAGCCCATGTTCTCGACATGTGCACCCGACCACAAACGGCTCATATTTATTTTTGCTTTCCTTAAAAAAAATACAGCAAAAAATGATGCGAAAAAAAAGAAACACGGGCACCACCGGAACCGGAACCACAGATCACATAGGGGTGATTGGTTGCTCAACCAGGGCGTTTGAAGGAGCGTCCTGCATTTCTCCGTGTATTTGCGCTGTGTTTGGTTGCTCCGCTCGTATCTTTTGTCTGTATTTTTTTCATTCGTTTGCTCTCCTGAGTCCCATACGTCAGACATCCAAGAAACTGATGTATGTGTACAACCAAATATAATCAATATAATCTTATCTTAGACTAGAGCAACAACAAAGACGACCCAATAGGATCACTTGCTCAAATTCAACCTAGCTTCTTTGGTCGTGCGTATACTGGCCATCCTGGCTGGCTTGGTCTACAACTAATCACGCCCAGATGACAGAGACTCAGATCCCACAGGCTGACAGACTGCAGGAAGGGAAGGGAACGGACATGGCGGCGGCCGGCGGCGAGAGCATGATGACGAGGGAGCAGCTGCTCCACCTCTTCTCCCGCTTCTCCTTCCTCACCTCCCTCCCCGGTGGGTCCCCGTCTTCGCCGCATTTCCGGTTCGCTCCCCATCCGGTTTTCCCTAACCTCTGGTCCCTGTCCCCGCGTTCCAGAGGTCAAGCAGCGGATTGCCGACGCTGTCAGGGACAAGCAGGTGCGATGCCCGCGCAATCCGGGTGCTATTTCCGCTTCTTTAGATTAGCGCTCTCATTGTCTCCTGTGACTTGTGAGGGATGGACGGGGCTCGTCGGGGAGCGGTTCTTGAAATGTTGGGTTTTCTGCCTGGGCTTTTGGCTGATTAGCTTGACGTTTCACTTATACAGCTCGATTGCCTTGGGTCACTTCAAAATTTTAGTTTGGGCCTTGCGATGTGGGAAATTGTGAAACGATTATTCAGTTTGTTTAGCACAAATTTACATGTGAAGGCCTGGACATGTATGTGAAAGTTACAGTGTGTTTGTGCTTTGTTCTCCCTGTAGGAGGCTGTGGCCGTGACCACTGAAATACAAGAGGAGATTTTTCGTGAGATGGGAGTAGGTACGCGAATTGCCTTCCACTTGAACACCATGTTGTCTCTCTGAGGTTTTCTGTAGGCTGTAGCATTTAGGCATGTACTAGTTTACAATGATTTGATGAAGATGAGTAAGAATCGGACTGAGAATGATGATGCATTTACTATACGTGTAAAGAAAGAACTGCAATGCAACACCCTGGACTATTGGCCATGTTATCATATCTACAGCTACTGATATCATGATGTGACACCATGTAACATATGCTGATGTATGTGCATTTGGTAGATTCACAGATATGGAATTAGCTGGGGTATTCTTCTTTTGACAATGTTTATTATGGCATTGCGTGTCATACATGTGATTTAGTAAATAGCACTCATTCCCGCCAGTTTGGTTCTTAGTCATGATATTTTCAATGTTGCCCATTGATTTATTGATTCACGGACCAGTTTATTTGGTTATCAGGAACTTTAGTCCTTGGGTCGATTATATCTGTAGTCTACTAGCATGTTTATTACAATAAGTGAATAATTGATCTATAGTAGACAAGGATAGAAGAAAAATTCAACTATATATATTGCAAGAGACAGAACACTTGTTGTTTAATGATAACCCTGTTTTTTTCTTAAATCAACTAAATAGATCTTACCAGTTTTGTCTTGATTGAAATTGACATGTCCATGGCAGTAGTAATTTAGAAGAACCATAAATAGCAGTAGCAATATAGAACCATAAGAGTTAGTCTATGTATTTAAATTCAGGAATCTAAATAATCTATCATTCTATTTGAAGCTGCCAAATGGCGAAGGAAAAACTGTATATGATCGTAGTTGCTATTTTGATTGTCTTCAGAAATTGGGTTGCTTCAGGATTGGAACTCTATTGGATATTACCATTTTCATTAACATTTTGGTGAAGGATTTTTTTTTTTTTTTTTTTTTTTTGCCATGGTTAACTCATAAAATATCTATGGCACATGAAGGTATAACATTCACTAGTCTTATTGATTCATGCAGTCATGCTCAGTTAAGATAAATGTTGTAGAACATTAAATCCTTTTACTCTGCCTACTTTGACATGCCAGGCTGACCTACTTATATGCTGGTCATTGCTTTTGTATCAAGTAGTTGTGCTGAGTACTTGATTGCTAGTTGGTTTATGTCAAGATCCAAGGATATAATGCTTGCTTAATTTAAATAATCTAGATTTCTAGTATTGTATTTCTCAAAAGAATATTGTTTATTTCCTTCACATTTCAGATTTGTTTTTAAAAACGACTGTACTCATCTTTGCATTAGGGTGGAAATCAACAATTTCACCTTGACATGTTATTTCTGAATGTCAGATCCAAGTTTTGGTATTGGATGCCTAGGAAAGGTCAACGTTGTTTATGAAAAGGACATGGACTTGATGATTAAATTCTATCAATTTGTTGCCAAGTAAGTGTCTTCATGTTGGTGCCAATAAGTCTAAAATAGTGTACTGTAAGAAAACAAGGGGGCAGTGATGACTGTTACAGTCAATAAAGCTTAGCATTTCCCTTAGTCACTAACATAATGCTGATGAGCAGCAATTTTATTTTATATTTTGTATATTTCGGGTTGACTTGTCCAGTCTTGTAGTTACAATCATGCATGGTACTTTATTTGGTTCCAGTTATAGTTCCATGTTTGCATATACATTTAATAGTAGGGAGAGAGCACTAATATCAGTATACTTATGTATTAGATATAAGTATGAACATGAACACACTAATGATTTTGCGTTATATGTTACTTCTTGATTTGTTTTAATAGGAAACCAGCAATCAATTAGATGAGTAACCTTTGCACAGAACAAGATACATAAGAAAAAACCATGTGAAAAATGTTGTTATAACAAGGAAATGTTGTGGCAACATCTACTTTATTACATTAGAGATTTACAGCAGAGATTCCTAGAGTAAACTTTGGTCAAAGACTCATATTTAGTTTATTTATTGTCATTTTATTTAATAGAGAAGAAATGGCTATTGATGAAGCTGAGCTTGAACCCAGAGAATTGGCTGAAAAACTACATGCTGAACAAATAATACAAGAACAGGTGAAGAGGCACCTCCACATTATTCCTGTTAAAACATTCTGTTATTTATTGTTTTGTTGATCAAGCTGCTAATTACATGGTTTGAGTTATTGCTCCAGCAACTGAACATGCTAGTTGAAATGAGGAAATATAGCCCAGAGAGCCAATCTGTCATACTTGGGACTGTATGTGCATCTTCCTCATCCCCATTCCCATTCCCCCAGAATCTAGATTAAAAAGAAGACTTACGTGTTTACTTGCCTGTAATCCTTTTGCAGTTGCACAAAGAATTGGAAGAAGCTAATTTTGACATCAATGCATCGATCTTGAGTCCAGAGCAAATCCAAAAGATTGTTCAAAAGTGATATATTCCAACAGATGAGATCAGTACCTGCCTCGTCTGTTCATGTGTGCTTGTGCACCTTTGTATAATTGCTAAAAAGAGCGAGCAGTCCTGTCTATTTGATTTCTGGAAAATACAAATTGCATGTCGAGAAGTGTAGCTGTTACAAGTAACCCTGCAGAACATACTGATTTTGCAAAGATAGTTCAATGGGATGTAAAACATTCTGAATTTTGCAAATATACTTCTGGTGCATGCTCCTTTCTTGGCCTTTAGGGAGTTACAAATATTGAAGCACACTAGAAGTATTGATTCTCGCTATTTGAATTCTTTATTGAGTCTCGTTTAAGGCTGAAGAAAAAAAAGAACTGCATAACCTTGCTTTGTTTTTATTGTATTTGCTGACACATTAGCAATCTTTAAACTGGACGAAGACACGTAATAAAACAATTCGTCATAAATCGTCTTAGACTTGTTAGTCTTGCATGATACATAGCTTTCTGCCCAATCCCATCACTATGGATGCAAGGTGGGTTGTTCGCAAATCCGCAAATGGACTCTGAACTAATTTTCACATCCAGATATAGGGGGTGTTTGGCTCGCCGCCATACCTCGCCTGCCAAAGCTGCGGCGCCACAGAGGAAAGGCAGTTGTTTGGTTCAGCTTTCAGGTGGGGCAGCCACATGCTTTCGCAGTAGAAATTTATGGCAAGGTGTGACGGCCATATTCTCCGTCACAAGTCTTAGACGACGCCACAACTGAGTGGCTGGTCTGGGCTGTGAACCAAACAGCCTCATAAAACAAATAAGTGCCTTTGGATAGCCATGCAATACTGAACAAAAGCTCAATCCATCCAATGATACCAAGATAACTTGGGCCAAGATTCTGGCAAATAAATTCCGAGAGCCTAAGATTCCTCGAGATGAGAGAACATACAGATACTAGATAATGAACTCTGAGAAAGCCTAAGATTGCTCAAAATGAGAGAAGCATCAAGCAATAAGTTCAAACAGATCTACAAATATCTTTACAGTAGCAGCAAAATTGAGGAGCATATTCACATCAGAAAACATAACATGAAATCAGCTAGCGATGGCTGGCTAATCCCTTGATCAGCAATCCTGCACAAGTTTTGATATCTTTGCCAGGTTATCAAATTTTAACCCCCCCCCCCCCCCCCCCCCCCCCCCCCCCCCCCCCCCACACACACACACACACACACACACACACACACACACAGACACACACACAAAAAAAAAAATCCTCATCCAATGGAAGTTACACATATGGTTAGTTTGATGACTATGGTAGGACCTTCCAACCCTTCAGATCCTCCGTTGCTATTCCAGATGCGCCTACTTGAGCCATACTAGATAATGGACCTGACTGTGCAGCAAGAAAGCAGTGTGTAAGTCTGCAACCAATCTGATCTTCAGTAGACCTGTCTGATGTTGATATTTATCCTAGAATTCTTGATATAGTCCAAGATAAAGACGTCATCTCCACTAGATAGTTGTGAAATCAGTGCAGAGATTTCTTGTTGGTCTGTGAAGATCCGTGGTACACCTGTGAAATATAAACCAAAGGTCAAAATAGAAATGAAATTTTATGTTTCATGGTGTTCTAATCTTATTTACAAATAACTTTCATTTCATAACATAAAATACCATGGAAGCGCTCTCGTGCTTCCCCAGCCATCAAAACTATATCACCACTGCGCAGGAACATTGCTGTTGGAACTTCATCTCTTATCTTTCCTCCCAGAAGAAAGATGCATTTGCAGCCCAAACTAAAAGAATAAATGCCAACTGGTAAGACACTATGTTTAGTAGAAGTAAAGATCACGAAAAAAGGTAAGAAGCTGGACCATCATACCTTATGCTTACAATAGGTTTTGTCCAATCTGCTTCCATGTCATCAACATGGCCACCAAGCATGTCACCTACATCAATCAAAGGTTAGTATTTCAGTACAGAAAAGAAAAGGAGCATGAATACAGTTCATCAAGACAACTCCAAAGAAAATGTATCAATCTAAGGCGTTCACTATCTCAAGAGACAAGCTATACATACTTGGACCATAATAGTTCACTATAGCAGCTTCTGGCTTGAATTCTTCTCCAGAAGGCATAGCTGGAATAGCCATCTTTTTGGCAAGACTAGCTAGAGCATCTGGAATCTTGTTGTGTGGAAGTGATACATCATAGTTGCGCTGCCAAAGCATAAGGATTTTACAAAAGGAAAAGGAAAATGAAGACATAATATGCTACTTCTAGCAACAGTTTGTAGAAATTGTGCAGTCAAGCAAGAATCGAATATAATATTTAACCTAGTGTCATAACAATACAGGTTATATCCACCAGCCAAGTATTTTTTTTTCAATACAGGTTATATGACCAATGGGAGATATTGTTTGCGATAGACAGTTGTGTCCAAATATAGTTTCACCTGACCAATTATGAACTGGCAGAATAGCTCCTTAAGTCAACTGCTACGTGAATGTCCTTACAGTTGTAATATTCTATTATGTGCTCTATGTTACTAACCTTGGGGATTTGAGAGAATGATCTCCATTAGTGGAGATGACAACTATATAGAGAGCCTCATGGGCCCATAGCATGGGCCTTGACATACAGTAAACAGCCCCTTCTAAATCAAGGTGGAAGCAAAGGATCTGAAGTGGATGCTGCTCTCGAGATTGTGCTTTAGCGAAAAAAATGTGCCACTTGCAACTCTGACTCTGAGGACACATACTGAAGAGAAATTATGATGCCAGTGAGAGTAGGTGAAGAAGGCATCAACACCGATATGCTAAATAAGTTCATGTTTCATAGGATCATTGGCAATCTCAGGTGTGGGGCACCACAGGAAATACTAAAATCAGCTAGCAACCATCGAAGCCATATAATCTCTGCAATGTTAGTAGCAAGTGCTCGAAGTTTTGCCTCTGTACTAGAGCGAGATACAGTGGCTTCTTTCTTGGACTTCCATTAAGAGGAGAAGAACCAAGAAGAATGCTATGCCTATGAGATTGGTGGTCTGTGGGGTCACTCACCCAAGTGGAGTCCGAGTAAGCATGAAGCTGAAGCGGATTACCACGAGCATAAAACCAACACTGAGATGATGTCCCCCTTAATCACAGCACACGAAGCAAATGACTAAAATGAACAGAAGTATGGGCACTCACAAACTGACTTAGGCTGTGAAGAGCATGAGCCATATCAGGTTTAGTAACAGTGAGATAAAAAAGGCTATCCATAATATAATGATTGCAAGAAGGGTCCTCAAGAGGCATACCATCACTAGCATGAAGCTGCAAGTGCAGATCTATTGGTGTTGCAGACGTGCAGTTATCAGTGAAATCAAAGGAATTGCATGGTAAAAAAAAAGATAGATTACAGAGTCATGGAGTACATGTACATATATAGGCAAGGATCATCTGGGTTGGTTTATAGAAGTATCACCACCGTTGGATATCCTTGGCTATCAAGATTAGAAACCAATCTATAGAAAACCATACAGGCTCAAGGCCCAGACTCGACCAATAGACACGGCGAATAAGGCCTGGCCGGCTATCTGTCTAACAATCAGTAATGGCTGAATAAGCAATAAGTTCATGTATGCATTTGGACTGAGAAAGATAAAATCCCTTTGCAGAATGTAAAAACTCAATTCCTAAGAAATAACTGAGAGGACCCAAATAATTGCACACCAAGTTGTTTCTTCACATGAGAAATATGTACAACATCATCTCCCATAATCAATAGCCAAGTACATCCACGTGGAGAGAGGTGAATACATAGAGCAGGATCATGAGTGCTATGTGAAAAACCAACAGCCCAAATCATAGAAACAAAGAGATCCACGCAACGGTGACCATCGACTAGTGGTGGCCAGACAAAATCTGTTTTTTTTTCTCGAACCACGCAGGACTGCGCGTCAGGTAGAATAAAAATACACGGGTCTGGGAGACCCAACCTAGAAGGGCGGGCCTGGTGCAAGCGGTAGAGTCTTACCGCCTGTGACCGGAAGGTCCCGGGTTCGAGTCGCGGTCTCCTCGCATTGCACAGGCGAGGGTAAGGCTTGCTACTAACACCCTTCTCCAGACCCCGCACAGAGCGGGAGCTCCTCTGCACTGGGTACGCCCTGGGAGACCCAACCCAAGCACCAGGACACACACACCCTAAGGAGACCAGCACATCAACGCACCACAAACTAACTAAAAGACAACCAGCAACTCCCAGGACTTAAGCTCCAAAGGGGAGCAACCTAGATAAAAGCTGTGTGAGCTTGGAGGCCCCGGCCATGCACCAAAGACCGCCCTCGGACAAAGATCTGTGACAGGCGGCTACAAAGAAACGCTGGCCAACGGGCTGCAAGCCAGAACAAATGTGTGATGCGTGTGAATAATGGTCGCTGAATTGATTTGGATTGTGGGTGGAGGATTGAACTAATCCTAACCTAACCCTAATCCTTGCTGTTATACCATGTTACTAACCTTGGGATTTGAGAGAATGATCTCCACTAGTGGAGATGACAACTATATATAGAGAGCCTCATGGGCCGTATGGTCCTGTAGGATGGGCCTTGACATACACTTAACACTCTAATGGAATTCTAGATTCATAACAATAATATGATTGATCTGAATCAAACACTTTTGAAATAATTGTAGAACCTTTTGAATATATTTAAATTTTTTATTGCAGTATAATGTATCGGAAATTCATAATACATCAATACCACCACAAACCAGAATCCAAGCAATGATATAAATGAGCTTATTGTTAGCAGTTAGCATTGCCATGGAAGCAAGTGGTTACATACCTTTGACCAATCAAATTGCAGACCAAGGGTGCTCCACCGGAGCTTCCTCACAAGGGTAGTTGCTGCGGTTGACCTATGCTCTTCCCCTTTCTGGCTCTCTGAGTCCACAAATTTGAAGTATTTGGATTCCATTTTCCCTCCACAATTATTCTGTTCATTTCTTTCTTGGATATCAGGATTTTCTGCTTCAACCAATATCTTTTGATTTTTAGCAGCGATGAGTAAGTCAGAAATTGAACCATATATTGCAGTCAAATTAGTCCTATTAGGTGGCTGTGGAAACGTTTTCAAGCTTTCCCTGATCCAACAGCATTGTTCCTCAGTTGATAAAGCACCAGGAATGAAATAGAACCCTACAGAGTTACAAAGATGAATACTGATATATTAGAAACATATTTGGTGTAATGACATTATGATTTGTGGGCCACATGGGAAATAACAAATGACTTGCATGTTTTGATGTTTATACAGAAATCTGAGCAGGAACGTTGTCTTGTTGTAAAACAGTGCTAAAAATATATGATTTGCTATGCTCATAGGAGCAAGTATAATAAGGGGATGTAGGTGGAAACAGATTATGTTCAAGAACCAAGAAATTTTGTATGAGAAAGTAGGTCATAGATGAGCTAACTACTATATGAGTGGGCCGATAGATTTGACTATAAGTTTACATATAGCCAGCAGCGGGCTGTATTATTACTTGCTCTAAGCTTTACTTCTGATGTGTCATCACATGACTAAAACAGCATTTACTTCACAGAGAGGACCAAGGTTTGCAAAACCTTCCCTGTTCGAAGTGCGATGTTCAGATTCGCAAGTTTAAAAAAATCAAACCGGATGATCTAATTTTAGCCCTGAATAAAGAATAGAAGGGAGATCACAGTTACCTGGCCGGTCCAAGAAGCAGAATACAGGGCGGTTGAACCCGGCACAGTCACGCTGTCCAATCCCCGCGGGAAGCTCCCCGTCGGCAGCAAGCAGCGCGTGGAAGTCAACTACAGCTGACAGGTCAGCGCCACCTCCCTCTCCGCCGGACGGCTTGCTCCTGCAGTGTTGGATGATGTCAAGGTTGGGGGGAGGGGGGAGAAGTGATGAAGATGGCAACCCCAAGAAGGGGAAGAAAGTGGGATAGAGATCCTGACCTGGACCTGGACCTGCCCTTAAGGTTGAGTGGCTTGTAAAGCTTGTACTGCTTCTCGGCACGCCGGAACGCCGTGCGCTCCGCAGCTGTGGGGTCGGAAGCGCCATACATCGCCAGCAGTGCTGTGGGGTTGGCAATAGTAATAAGCAAAGTACAAGTTCTGGACATAGTGGCATAGTGCCATTGTCTCTAATAATTAAGAAAGATTACAAAACTGCAAGTTTACTACAACATAACTCTACAATCCCCTGTTTGGAATAGATTAATGATATCATCATCTTTCACCTGACTGAAGAATTCCCTCTAAATAAATGTGACCAAGCAGTTGTTCAAATATTCATCGCCCATTTTATTCCTTTGCTTGTCCTTCGCATAATTCATCGTGGAAAACACTCTTTCAACACTAGCAGTGGCTAGTGGAAGAATTAGCACCAACTTAAGAAGCTTGTAAACAACATGATAACTGTTCATGTTTTTTAGTGTCAACAAGCATAACTGAAAGCTCACATAGGTTCTTCAAACCTTTCATCTCTACACACATGAGAAATCTTCAATTCTTACTCTAAAGAATGGATCTGACTGTCAAGACTGTGCTCACCTTGCTTCAACCGGAGCTCGAGCTGGGACTGGGACTGGAACTGGTAGTGGGAGGGCCGTAGGGGGCCGATGGGATGTCTGGAGTCCGGACCTCCGGGCGCCGGCGGGTGGCCGTCGAGTGGTCGCCGCCGCGGCGGCGCCGCCGGGCGCGGCGCTGGTCGCTGGGGTTGGGGAGCTGCCCCGCTGGGCCTGGGCGCGCAGGGCCGAGAGGGCGAGCAGGAGGAGGACCGAGCACCGGGGGAGGCTGCCTTCGCCGTGCCGCTTCCGTCCGCTGTTCCCCGCGCCGCTCCAAGATTTTCGAGCCGCGAGCGAGTCAGCGAGAGACGGAGAGAGTACCGATGGGTTTTTGTTCGTGGGTTGCTACCGCTGGTTTGGCCTGATGGGCCATATTTGCACATCCAGCAAACTATACATGTATTTCTCAAAAAAAAAGAAGCAAACTATACATGTTATCCGCCAAGGAAATTATACACAAGAAAAAAAAATTATTACATGGCCATTCATCCATGCTATCGCGGAACACAAATTACGTACAAGCGTCTTCATGAGTAGTAATATCACGTTCAGATCAATGACAATGAGAATCTGTTGACAGTGTAAATTAATTATGAAATCTAGATGCGGTAGAAAGCCAGCTTTAATTTAAAACGAGGTTGAGAGAAGTTGTTCGAAACAGAACCATTGTACAATGTGATATTAGCACTGGACTAACAACTTGTATGTCAGCACTGCACGTATAAGTACGTGGAATATACCAACGTTTGTCACGACTATGATGTATCAAATACGATTAAGTTTAGCCTATGCTAAAGATTGACAATTTCTAGAGATAATTGCAAAGATGCAATTGCTATACCTACCTTTTGAGAGTTGATTATGACCATCTCAGGAAATCGGTTCCGTACCGGTCAACAAAGTTAGGTGTTTTTTGGTTCCTTTAGTGTGTTGGCCGCGTAATCAGTTCATGGGATGATGGTTACTGCTGTTTTATGTTTGGTTGAGCTAAGCTGTGTAAGGTAGTTCCAGTGCTAGAAACTACGTACCTATTAATTTCTATAGACATTTTATATAGAAATTATGGTCCCAATGGATAATTTTTATAGAATAATGTTTTATCCAATTACATACATTATCTCTCTATTCTCTGTCAATCATTCGGTTGGCTGGTTTGTATCGTTGCTGGTTCGTTTATGGGAGAGAGAAGTACTGCTGGCTGGTTCATGTGAATAGTATCCATGTAAGGGGGCTGGCCAGCCAGCCTAGCCAGCCAGCCAGCCCCAGCCGATCGGGCTGCATATCCTTCATGTCTTAATTCTCGTGTAGACATTGTTTCTAACTTAGAACTGGTTTCTATGATTTTTATTCTCTCTCTTCAATAACTACCTTGCCACATCAGCAAAACTCTTATATGACAGTAAATGAATATCTATAGAAACTACGAAACTATGGTAATTTCTGCACTCCCTAATGGGTCACAGTGGGATCGGATCTAGGCTAGTGCAAAATCATTACGGCTCCCCTCGATTTAAGGGCCTGTTCGGGGCTGAAGTTATTTTGTTGTGAGAAAAAAATACTATAGAGCTAGCTGATAAGCCGACTAGTAAGTCTATGCGAACAGACCTCTAGCCGTTATCCAATTCCAGTCCACCCTACACTGCCTGCAACATTATTATGGTCAGAGTGTCAACGCATGTACAACCAAACAGATAGCGCTGATCATTACGCTGTAACAAATAGCAGGATCAATCATTTCCATGGTCGTTAGTGTTCTGGTGATCAATCCAAAGAAGGCCTTGTTTAGTTTTTTTCTTCAAAGTTTACTCTATATCACATCGAATATTTAGATATATACATGAAGTATTAAATATAAACTAAAAAATAACTAATTGCACAGTTTACGACTAATTTGCAAGACGAATCTTTTAAACCTAATTAGTCCATGATTTGACAATGTGATGCTACAGTGACACATATGCTAATGACGGATTAATTAGGTTTAATAAATTCGTCTCGCGAATTACTGACAGATTCTATAATTTGTTTGTTTATTAGTATCCAAACACCCCTATATAACACCCGACGTGACACCTCAAAACTTTACGCCCTAGATTTAAACAAGACCTTAATACTTATGCAATGCATCCAGGACCCATCAGTAAATCTGGGAATGTAGCCTACTCTCGCTACGAAGCACAATTGCTCGGATAATGTATACAAATCATATTCAACGCACACACACAAAGTAAATATAAACTCACACATAGAAGCAGCTAGGTTCTTCTATGCTTATTGTGAGCAATGGTGGGTAAAAGATTGGACACTATCCATGAGTAAGAAACCTTTAATAATTACACTTCATAATTTATTGCCCAAGCCCTCATCCAAGTGTGATCAACGTTGATTTATATATATATATATATATATATATATATATATATATATATATATATATATATATATATAGAACTACTACCCTGTAGCTGGCTATAAAATAACTTATTCTGTAGCCACTTTGAGTTACGATAATCACTATGTTAATTTACGAGATTACAGTAACTTCTTACTAAGTGGTTTACTATAACGTTATGGTAAATATCCCCATGTGTTATAGTAACCTAACTATCGTAAATATGTATTGACATTATCGTAAATGGAGGTGGCTACAGAATAACTTATTTTATAGCTGACTACTGAATATACTCTCCATATATATATATATATATATATATATATATATATATATATATATATATATATATATATAAAGAGTATATTCAGTAGCCAGCTACAAAATAAGTTATTCGATAGCCACCTCCATTTACGATAATTTTATATACTAATTTACGATAATATCAATACATATTTACGATAGTTAGATTACTATAACACATGAGGATATTTACCATAAACGTTATAGTAAACCACTTAGTAAGGAGTTACTATAATCTCGTAAATTAACATAGTAATTATCATAACTCAAAGTGGCTACAGAATAAGTTATTTTATAGCCAGCTACGGGGTAGTAGTTCTAGAGAGAGTATATTCAGTAGCCTGCTACAAAATAAGTTATTCTGTAGCCACCTCCATTAACGATAATTTTATATACTAATTTACGATAATGCCAATACATATTTACGATAATTGGGTTACTATAACACATGTGGATATTTACCATAACGTTATAGTAAACCACTTAGTAAGGAGTTACTGTAACCTCGTAAATTAACATGGTAATTATCGTAACTCAAAGTGGCTACAGAATAAGTTATTTTGTAGCCAGCTACAGGGTAGTAGTTCTCTCTCTCTCTCTCTCTCTCTCTCTCTCTCTCTCTCTCTCTCTATATATATATATATATATATATATATATATATATATATATATCCCTGGGTATTGAATAATAATCGGTACCCGAGTCTAAATGATCGAGCCAACCACGAGCGCTTCCCCCGCGCCGGTCCCCTCTCGGATCCACGCCGGTTCCCCCGCTCATAGGCCCGGCCCACCCACTCACGAGCTCGAGATGCCGCTCTGAAGCTCCCCCACCCACGATTTCTTTGTGGTTTCTATTTTCTAACCCCGTCTTCGTCTCTCCTCATTCCCTCCATCCGTCGGCAACGCCCGTCCGACCCCTCTCCCTATCACCATTGCTGCGCCGCTGGCTACTTCTCCGCCATGCGGCAGCGCGCTGCCCGGCCAGGCATTCTCGGCCGGCGTTCCCTAGTGCCCCGCCCTGCCGTGGCGCTACCTAGCGTTGTGCGGGCGTAGACGCATCGCGTTGCCCATCTTAGCATTCTCAGCCGGCGTGCCCCAGCGTCCGGACCCGCCGAGGGCTAGAGCCCAGCTTCCCCTGCCGTGGCGAATCTAGCGCCTCGTACGAGCACTCCTAGCGCCGCCGGCTTGGCTAGGCAGCGCCGCCCTCCACGCCCCCCTGTGACGGTGGTCCCTAACCACAACGTCCTTTCCCCTCCGCCGGTGGATCAGATCGTGACTCGCCTTCCCCATGCCCCTCTAGTGGTGGCCGTGGCAGTAGGGCTCCTCCCTTGCATCTGACCGTGGCATGGCCATCCCACGTGGATGGTGCTCCCCCACGACGAGAGTGCCCGCGGCCCATCTCCCCTTCACCAACAGCGGTGTCTCCCCATCTTCGCTTCACCTGCGTGGTCGTACCGTCATGGGCCCCTGGCAACGGCGTCCCCTGGCCCGTTCCCCACGTCAGCGGCACCCACTAGGTTGTGATCTCCATCCCCATGGTGGCAGTGCCTCCGGGTGTGGTGCGTCACCATGAGCACAACGCCATGACACCCCAAGGCCTCATCGATGGCGGAGGGCGTTGCCAAGCCTTCCAAAGGTTCGTTTCATATATGGATTTGTTATGATTTTTCTAAGGTATAAACCATCTCACACGAATGCTGCTTGCCATTGTTAGTACCATGCAGGAGGGCATGGGGGAATCGGCATCCAATCCATGAACATGCATAACTGATTTGAAGGTTATCCATGTTAATTAGTCTACACTTGCTACAGCCAAACTAGAATGCATCAAATGTGCACTTGCTTTTCAAGTGTCAGGCTCCTGGATTCTTTCTTTGTTATCATGCTCCAGCCACGTGTTTCTTTATTTGGTTTGACATAGATTTAGCAACAATATATCATTTTTCAGATATATGATGACAGGCATAGAAATAGATCAAGGAGACTATTTTGATCTTGTCACTTTATTCGCGGTCTTATGTACTTATGAGCTTGCTGAACTGGTCGTAATAATGAATCACACCTAAGGAGACACTCACCTAAGAAACTATCGTGCATTTGATTTCTAGTAATTATTTATGGTAGAACACATATTTTCACATTTGAAAAATTACCTAATCAGTGTGGTGTGTCATTATGCGCAATAGCTGATAGGTGTTGCCTCTTATGCTAGTTAGATCAAGTTTATGGTAAACAAGCATAAATTATTTTTCTTAACCACAGTTCCCTACAACTAAACTAAATCTTCTTAGCTTAAGGAATATATCAGTTTTTTTTTATCTCAGAAGAGCTAAAATGTTTGTTGCTAAAACCTAATCAGCTACACAATGCAATATTCAAATGTCATCACGGAAATTTTATATGACAATTTGCTTTCATGCAAACTCTCAGCTTATAAATAATATTTGTCTGGATGTAATCTCAGACAGGAAGCTATATTGCAATATATTTTATTCTTCTTCTGATGTTTTTTTAAATTTCTTGTTAGGGTCCGGAGGCCAGAGTTTCCTAACGGTAAACTTCCTCTGCTTATCATTTCCTTTTCAGCATGATATTTTATTTGCCCTATGGGTGGCAAAGAATTTCATGTTGCTTTTGAGTGACACTTCAAACTTCAGTCACACCCTAAAGTTTGATCAAGTGAAACTATTCCATTTTAAGCTAACACTCTCTTTGTATCTTTACTAGCATAAGTAGGACAATGCAGTAGTGAAATGTGCAATCCAGTTATAATAGAGAAACACATCCTACTATTTTGATTTTGAGATGGATTAGTTCATTCCCGAGCTTAGATTTCTAGATTGTGGACCATGGAACTACTGTTGTGTTCCGGTTTGACGAGGTGCAGCAATGTTATTCAAATGAAATATTTTTTATTTCAGCTATCTTGAAATCGTTCGAAGCTCAGCAATGGGACCGCTTGTGTAACAACCCAAAAATCCACACACTAAAAAAATACCAACTACAAATTTTTTCTTAGAACTCCCATGTGATGATGAGTGTCATATATAGTAACCCAACCTAAGAGATGCATTAGGTCTAACCCCAACCCAAGTTAACACATAAGCATGGCATGCCGTTAGTTAATTGTGTTTATTTAAATTCTAACAAATAAAGTATTGCATGCTTTGTTAATTCAAAATGTGATTTGAATTTCCATTTGAGTTATGATATGCTTAACAACTCCAATGAATTTGGTGCACCCATTTTGAATTTAAAATACCCAAACCAAATTTGAATTCAAATCAAGGAAGAAGAAAAAGAAAACAGAAAAAGGAAATGAGGAAGAAGGCTTCGCAGCCTAGGCTGCTCGGCTTCGCGGCCCACGAGCCGGCCCAGCGCATCGCCCGCACACCTATCTGCCTCGCTCGCAGCCGCTGCCTGCTAGACCCTACATGTCAGCCACCCCCATCTACAGTGTCATCTTCCTCACCCACGCCTCAACCGCCTACGTGACCGTCGCCCGATAGCTGTGGCAGGGGTGAGCCAGGGGGTCACGCCGGGGGCATGACCCTGTCCCCTTGCACCGCGCCCAAGCAACCTCGCACCACCGTCTGATGTGATGCACACGCCTCCACCGCACGATGCCATCCGCCATGGGAGGCATGGCACTCGGCTATAAAGCCAGCCCGCACGCCGCTCACGCCCGACGCCCTAGTTTCTCCCTTAGCCTCCATCGCCGCTTGGTGGCCCAGCAGCCACGCCACACCAAGACAAGAGGGCCGTGAAGGGATCATGAGAGGAGGATCGGAGCCCTCATGCACTGTCGAAGTCGCCAGAGCTGAGGGCGACGCCGTCGTCGTCATCACGGTCGTGGGTCGGCGCTGCATGGCACTGCTTCCGAAGCTACATGGCCGCAACTCGTCACTGCACCGCCATCCTTTCTTCCACAACACCCCTGGTGAGCCCTTGATTTTTCCCCTGCTTGCCGCCGGATCTTGCTACT
The DNA here is from genome assembly GCF_019320115.1 of Miscanthus floridulus. Classification (NCBI taxonomy): domain Eukaryota; kingdom Viridiplantae; phylum Streptophyta; class Magnoliopsida; order Poales; family Poaceae; genus Miscanthus; species Miscanthus floridulus. Next base: position 51,179,283 of record NC_089588.1, read on the forward strand.
CCGGCCATGGTGCTCCATACCATGAGCGCGTAGGCCAAGGCCATCCCCCGGCCTCTAGGCACACCAGCACAGCACGCTCACGTTGACCGTGACCATCCCCAAGCCCTTGGATGCTATAGACCTCTCCAAGTTCCTCGAACACCATAGCCGAGCACGCATGCTACGCTCACGCCGCCGCCGCCATGGCACAGCCACCACCTCCGAGCACCAGACCACCGTGCCGAGCACCAGACCACCGGTCCAAGCACCCGACCATTGGTCTGAGCACCAGACCACCGTGCCGAGCACCCGACCACCGATCCGAGCACCCGACCACTGGTCAGAGCACTGACCACCGTGGCCAATACTGCTGGGAGCGCCTGGTGCCTCCTTGACATGCCCATCCCATTCGCTGAAGCCATGGGTAACTCATGCGCACGCCGTGACCACCCCGCTAGAGCCCCGTGGTTCACCCGCGTGCCTCACCGTCGTCACTACGTCGCCGTGGCTGCTGGGACACCCCTAACGGCCACCTTGAATTCGAAGCCCCGCCTTGAGCCCTAGACGCCTTCGTTGTGCACCCACGGATCCGCTGAAGCCCCTGTCTGCTTAGTCGAGCCACCGGAGAGCCTGCAAATGCGACCTTGCCACCGGCGAGCACTGCCGAGCCACCGTTCGCCGTGGCTAGTGCCATGGTGAGCCCCGGCCGCCATCTAGACCCCACCATCGCAGTCGCCGTAGCCTGGGGAAGCCTTTCCCCTCCCTAATTGGGCACCAGCACCGCCACGAAGGCTCACAGCCAGCTCGCCGCCGGCAGGAGCACCACCTCGGGAGGAAAACAGGGGAACACCCCCTCACCAGCCACCCATGCGTGAGCTCGGTGCACGTGAGCCGAGCCAAGGAGAAGAGATAGTGGACTTGGTCCACCATGCGCCCTGCCGTAAGTCCATGGACCATGAGCGCTAGTCCACCGTGAGCCACACAGTGTGAGCCGCGCTGTGGACAAAGCCCAATAAGAGCCCATGGCCGTGACGTGGCAGCGTCACAGCGTGCCACGTGTTTGGCCCGGCCCAGCCCAGATCGGCCTAACCCGAAGCCCGTTTAAGACCCGGCCATGTTGACCGTTGACTGGTCAACGTTGACCATTGACCTGGACCCACATGTCAGTGACACGGACACATTGGACCCACACGACAGACGCTGACGTCACACGGGACCCACATGTCAGCAGCCCAAGCCCCACATGTCAGTGACCCTGACTGTTGATCGTTGACTCACCATTGACCGATGTTGACTTTGACCGGACCCACCTGTCAGTGACCCAATAGCCTTTGGCCCCACCTGTTGGAGTGGATGACGTTGATGACGTCATGCTGACATCATGCTGACGTTAGTGAGACCCCACCTGTCAGCTCAGAACTGTGATGCTGACGTCATGCTGACGTCAGTAAGCCACGTGGACCAACCATAGCATGACACGTGTCAGCCCAGGATTAATTCAGCCTTTTTCCATTTTCAGAAATAGATTTAAACTTCAGAAATTCATAACTAATTCATATGACCTCAGAAAAATACGAAACCAAAACCAAAATTCATCTAAAATCGAGCCCTACGCAATGAACCCATGCTTGAGTGCATTTGGCTCTTTTGAATTTTCATTGCTCCTTTGTGCTATTCTATAGACGTCACTAACGCGACTATAATACGATCGTTTGCAGACTCGGAGGAGCACTAGACCAACGAGGATCGTGAGTACCGTGAGGAGTACGGAGATGACTACACTGAAGGTGCCACATTCCACCCAATCTCGTAGCACCTATTACGCATGGCTAATGTAGAACCGCTATTGCTTTACTTTACTGTTATAATCATACTATGATAGGACTTGCATGGTAGTATGCTTTCTTGATAGCCTTTACCTTGACGCAACCTTACCCCTGCATACCCTGCTATTAGGTTAGACACACGCTTACTGCTATATTTTAAATTGCTTATACTTCTACTATGCTTATACTACATTAATGCGTGGTGTATTCTAGACTACGGGGAGAGTGCTGCATGTGTGACTTGGGTGTGTGGAGGGTGAGGGTTGTGTCGACCAAGTTGGAGTATACGACGAGCCTAGGGCAAGTCATGCCGTGTGGTGCTACCTGGGCACCCTTGGAATGGATACCTATGGTGGGTAAATAGTATATGAGGTGGTCCTAGGTGTGAACCTGTGATGGGAGAAGCCCGGGATGGAGGTGCTGTGGTGGCACAATAAATGGAACCCTGATGAAGACATTCTGGCTTGGTCACCCCTAAGGACTTACTAGTACATAGATTCACTGGGAAGCCTTACATACCACTCGCCCTATATGGTGTGGGACAGCCGGACTACTTCGTAGGATATTACCACTTCTGCTAGGTTGATAGCAGACAGTGCGAGGGAGGTACGGGGTGCGGAGGATTTCCCCCACACCCTTCCGAGACTTCATGGAGACCTTGTGGACCCAACTCATGACTCACAGTTTCAGCCACCCCAGACTAGACTTGGGGTGTACCAGGGTTGAATGGTAGGGTAGCATTATCCTAGGCTAGCAAGCGGCCGGAATCAGCCCAGTTGACGATGGTCAGCAAGGAAGGCGGATCTTGTGGTTATGTAAAACCTCTGCAGAGTGTATGGTTGATCGATCGATACATGTGCCGACTTGTCGGCTATGGACCTTTCCTGGGTTTTGATTAAACTAGATAGAGAGATGAGTCCTTCTTTTCTCCCCCTGGAAGTGAGTGTTCGGTCGTAGCCAGGGGCTACGGGCCTTGAGACAGTGCCGAGAGGGAGTTGGCCTATCGACTGAGCGATGGTATGGTATGGTGATAGTGTGGAGATGGTGGTATGTCAATCCCAGGATCAAAACCTGGCTCTGGAATGGGAATGGGTGGAATAGGTGTGGGGATGGTGTTAAAACTTGAATATACTGTTATATACTTGATATGCTAAAATACATAGGAAACCCCAGCCTTATAGGTTCCTTTTGCAAATATCCAACTTGCATCCAATTTCCACAAAGCAATGCTCATAGGGTTGGGAGTGGCCAGTACAAATCGTACTGATAAATTTTGGCATACAGGTTCTGCTGAGGAGTATAGCTCCGAGAAGTTTGACGGTTGAGGGGTTCGTGCCTACGCTCGAGTTTGGCGATCTTATCTTCAAGCTGTTCTAAATGAATGCTACTTTTGATTCTGCCAATGCGGCGATGTAATAATTTATGTAATTCCACACTATTTGTACTCTGATATTATTGTTGTATGGATGTGATATTCGACTGGGATTTGGGTAATATGATCTACTACAGTCTTATTACACTTCAACTCTGTGGATTTCCCTTCGTGGAAATTGGGGTTGTTTCAGTTGGTATCAGAGCCATACTTGACCATAGGACGAGACCCTTAGAAATGGACGATAGAATAGGACGTGAACAGCCCTTCTTTCGGTTATATACCGACCCTGCATTTACTTTTATGCAAGGCTTATCTATTAATGACCTTCTAACACCTGTTCCTTAAAATATGCAGATGGCAATGAACGTTGACTGGCCGCCTCTAGGACCGCTACCTCTGGACCACGCCAAGCTTACCTTCGACTTATGTGAGCTCGGGGGTTTTGCATAGACCCTCTACCGAGTTCTCGTCATGTTAGGTGTCCCCAACGAGCTTGTCAAGGTCACCTGCACTGGGAAGCCAGCTCAGGAAGGAGGAATCAAAGGACCAGTCATCACCTCAGTCGAGTTCCCAGCTAGCACTACCTTACCTTCTGTCCCAGCTTCCACCGAGTTGACTATAGAGGACACCATCGAGGAGGGACTGTGAGCTATCTCGCACAAGGCACTTCGCAGAGTGATGAGGGACCACTATGAGCACTTGAAGATGACAGAGTTCCATCTACTTCCCTAGGCCCTTGACCTCAGCCTTACCCCTAGTGAGCAGAGTTTCGCAGGAGGCAGAGTTATCCTTGCCGAGGAGGATAGATGCCTTCGTGTCTCAGCTATTCACCTACTAGAGCAGGACAGGTACGTGACCCAGCTGGAGCAGAGGAGACGTCAGGACCAGGCCCTCTGGTGGGAGTACTAGGAGCGAGACTCGTAGGGAGCACAGGAGTGAGCTAGTCTACTGGATACAGTTGCCAAGCTATAGGACGAGCTCAACCGTCATGAGGAGGTCCACAGAGCCAAGGTCGTTGACTTATAGGACAAAGCAGCTGACCTAGGCAATAGGAACTACTACCTTGATAGCAAGGTCTTGGAGTTGTAGAGAGAGTTAGACGACAAGAAGGCCGAGTTCAACCGTAGAGGAGATAGAGAGAGATCCAAGGGGATTGACATGCTGAAGATCCAATCTTGGAACAAGACCCTAACTCAGGAGCTAGAGGAGTTTAGGAAGAAGGCCGTTCGCAACCAGGGTCACCTAATTGAGGCACTCAGGTAGACCAAGTACCTACAGGACAAGTGTGAGAGGACATGGTAGGCTTGGCAGAAGTCTGACAGGAAGCGCCTTAGGGAGATGAAGGGTATGTGGGATCAGCTACCCAAGGAGGTTCGTAGTAAGACGAAGCCTAGGATAGAGGAGTTTGAGTTAGCCCTGACTCACCTCAACCTAGATGCCTGCCCTACCCTACCTGGAGCCAAGCCTACTGAGGAGCTCGCCGAGGCCTTGAAGTACGTGTCCCGACTTCACAAGTCTGATGAGGAGATCGAGATCGAGAACAGTCGTATCCCAGCTGCGGTATACGAGTTAGAGTAGAATGACCCTGCATGGTCATGAGTCATGTCAGTAGCTTCCGTAAGTTGTACCCCATGATGTACCCCTTATGAGATGTATTATGAGACATTATGTGTAGTACGATTCTCGCACGTCTTTAAGTGTAGCTACTGGAGATGATGCTATGTAATAAAACCCATGTAATGAATGTTTTGGATCTTATTGCATCTTATGGATCTTATTGCTTCTTTGTAATGAGTGTTGGATAGTGTAAATGTTTTTCTTTAAATCATCAAAAATCATGTAATCATATTGAATTATAAGCACTTTTGGCACAAGCACTAAATTCTCTATAATCCGTGTTGCAGATGCCGAACCGCCGATCTAATCGCCTAATGAACCATGGACGTGCGCCCACCCCTGAACTAGTTGAACCAAATGGGGGACGTGGTGGCAACAACCATGGCCATGGCCATGGCCATGGACGTGGAGGGATACCCTTCCACCTGAAGAATACTCCGTCGCCTGAGGAGAACATTCCTCCACCACCACCACCAAACCTAGTAGAAGTGAGGGCACAACAGACCTAGCTTCTTGCAGCTCTTATTGAAGGAGCAAACCATCACCAGGGAGGTCAGCAGAATGACTTCCAAAGGAAGCTAGAGGGATTCCTGAAGCTAAGGCCACCTACCTATGATGGCACCGACCCTGACCCGCTTGTAGCCGATGACTGGCTCAAGGAGATGGAGAAGAAGCTTGACCTCACTACTTTCACCGACGATGAGTGTGTTGGAGCTGCCGCACACCAACTCACAGGTGCAGCACGCGCCTGGTGGGATAGTTTTAGTGATTCCCATGAGGACCCTGCCAACATCTCATGGGATGAGTTCACCGAAGCATTCACTAAGTACCACATTCCCAAGGGTATCATGGAGGCTAAAGTCGAGGAGTTCTGCAACATCAAGATGGGAAAGGATAGGGTGACTGAGTACACTACCTGTTTCACTAACCTTCTACGCTATGCGCCTCCCTATGTTGTGAACTCGGAGAAAGAGAAGTTGTACTATTACCGCAAGGGACTTAACCCGCACATCAAGCTGAAGTTGGCGGTATTGAGAGTAACACATTGCGTGCTCTAGTGGATCGCTGCATCCAGATTGAGAAGGACCATGCTGAAGCTGGAGAAGAGTACAAGGAGAGGAAGCGTAAGCCTGAGGAGTCCTTCCATGGACTGATCGCAAGAGGTTCCGTAGAGATGCACCATCTAGGGAGCACTCTCACCACAATAGGGATGACAACCCTAGATCGAGTAGGGGTAGTGGAGGTTACACCGTCAAATACTCCCGCCTTGCTCAGGGTCGTTACACCCGGGACTGTTATGCGCAGAACCGCTACACTCAGGACCATTTCAACCGTCCCCGCTCAGCGAATGAACACCCAGCATAGAACCGCTCCGCACCAAGCACTAGAAACTAGAAGGCAACCGTGCCAACCCCTATAGGCGGTACGCCTTTCACCTGCTTTGCTTGTGGCCAACCAGGTCACAAAGCCACTGAGTGCCCTCAGAACTCAGCTGCTCAGAAGTCTCAGCTCAAGGGATCTGCTACTTGTGGACGTCTCAACCATCTGGATGCCGAGGAAGCACAAGCTACCCCTGACATGGTGTACGGTATGTTTTTAGTTAATGGCAACACTGCATCAGTTCTATTCGACTCTGGAGCAACTTGTTCATACATGTCATCCAAGTTTGCATGAGAGCATAACCTACCTATAACCCCACGTGAAAAGCCTATCATCACCAGTTCACCGTTAGGAGACCTAAAATGCACCCACATCTGTAAGGGAGTGAGTCTTACCATTGAGGGCCTTGTCTTTAAAGCCGACCTAACCCTTTTACCTTCCACTAACCTAGATGTCATCTTAGGTATGGATTGGTTAACCATTCACCAAGGTATCATATCATGTTCACCTAGATATGCCCAAGTGACCCACCCATCAGGCCAAGTCATTAGATGTGAACCCTAGTCCGAAAAGTCTACCTCTATCCTATGTGCCCTTAAAATAAGTTCAGAATCACAGAAAGAGGAGAAGACAGTTCATGATGTGCCTATGGTCAGAGACTATCTTGATGTATTCCCTAAAGAATTACCGGGTATGCCACCAGACCGTGATGTAGAGTTCATCATTGATCTTTTGCCGAGGACAGGACCCATTGCCAAGAGACCCTATCACATGTCAGTTGATGAACTGGCCGAGCTCAAGAAACAGCTTGATGAGCTCATCTTGAAGGGATATATCAGACCCAATGCTTTGCCCTAGGGATCCCCTGTTCTGTTTGTTAAGAAGAAGGATGGCTCAATGAGAATGTGCATTGATTACTAGAACTTGAACACAGTCACCATCAAGAACAAGTACTCCTTGCCAAGGATTGATGATCTACTTGATCAGCTTCGAGGCGCCAAGTATTTCTCCAAGATTGATCTCAGATCTGGCTATCATCAGATGAAGATTCAAGAAAGTGACATCCCGAAGACAGCTTTTGTGACTAGGTATGGTCAGTTTGAGTTCACTGTGGTATCCTTTAGACTCACGAACGCTCCCGCCTACTTCATGAACATGATGAATAAGGTTTTCATGGATGAACTAGATAAGTTCGTGGTGGTATTCATTGATGACATCCTTGTCTATTCACCCACCGCTGAAGAACATGAATATCATATGAGAACTGTGCTCGAGAAATTAGCCCAACATCAGCTCTACGCAAAGTTCAGCAAATGTGAGTTTTGGCTACAGGAAGTTGCCTTCCTAGGCCATGTACTATCAGCTGAAGGTGTTGCGATTGACCCAGCCAAGATTGAAGCTGTGAAAGAGTGGGATCAACCCTGTAATGTGACAGAAGTCAGAAGTTTCTTAGGATTGGCTGGATATTATCGCCAATTCATTGAGAATTTCTCCAAGATAGCCCGTCCAATGACCAATCTTCTAAAGAAGACCAAGGAGTTTGAATGGACGCCCGAGTGTGAACAAAGCTTCCAAGAATTGAAACAGAAGCTTACCACAACTCCTATGTTAGCATTGCCTGATATCAGCAAAGAATTCGTGGTCTATTGTGATGCATCCCATCAAGGACTTGGTTGTGTATTGATGCAAGATGGAAGAGTGATAGCTTATGCTTCTCGATAGTTGAAAGAACACGAGAATCATTACCCTACTCATGATCTTGAGTTAGCAGCAGTTGTACATGCCTTGAAAATCTGGAGGCACTACTTGATAGGCAACAAGTGCGATATCTACACCAATCATAAAAGCTTGAAGTACTTTTTCACTCAAGAAGATCTGAATATGAGGCAACGCCAATGGCTAGAGTTGATCAAGGACTATGACCTAGAAATTCACTATCATACAGGAAAAGCTAATGTAGTCGCAGATGCCCTCAGCCGTAAGAGCTACTTTCACACTTTGATCACTGAATCTGTACCACCTGAGCTCAAGGAAGAGATTGACGATTTCCAACTTGAGATACTACCGCACGGCTTGTTGAATGAGCTCTACATACAATATGATCTCATAGAACGCATCCGTCAAGCTCAGAAAGATTATGAAGAAATCGAATATCTCCGTGGTCTAATGAAACTAGGCTATAAGACCAACCACCACGAAGATGAACAAGGAACCATCTGGTTCAAGAATAGAATCTGTGTTCCATCTAACCCAGTGCTATGAGAGGAAATTCTGTCAGAAGCTCACGACTCTAAGTACTGTATTCACCCTGAAGGTTCAAAAATGTATCAAGATTTGAAGAAACACTTTTGGTGGAAAGGCATGAAGACAGACATTGTAGGACATGTGGCACGATGTGACACCTATAATAGAGTCAAGGCTGAACATCAAAGGCCTACAGGTTTGCTAAAGCCTCTTGATGTCCTCGAGTGGAAGTGGGAGAGCATATCCATGGATTTCATAGTTGGATTGCCCCGTTCACAGAAAGGCAATGATTCTATCTGGGTGATTGTTGATCGCTTGACCAAAATTGCTCACTTTGTACCAGTAAAGACCAAGACCAATGCTGAAAAACTAGCAGATCTATACATTGAACATATTCTCAGACTGCATGGAGCTCCCTCTAGTATTGTATCTGATCGTGGCCCTCAGTTTGTGTCTCGATTTTGGGAAGCCCTACGCAAGTCCATTGGAACTAAACTTGACTTCAGTACCGCTTTTCATCCACAGACAGATGGACAGACTAAATGAGTAAATCAGATCTTAGAAGACATGCTTCGCGCTAGTGTGCTGAATTATGGCTCTTATTGGGAGAGATGCTTACCCTAAGCAGAATTTTCTTACAACAACAGCTACCAAGCCAGTATCAAGATGTCGCCGTTTGAGGCTCTATATGGCAGACCTTGTAAGACACCTTTGATGTGGTCCCAACCAGGAGAAAGATCATTCTTTGACTCCGCTAAGATTCAAGATGCAGAAGAAGGAGTTGCTCAAGTAAGAGAGAATTTGAGAATTGCTCAAAGTCGATACAAGAGCTATGCTGACAAAAGGAGAAGAGAACTTGAGTTCAATGTGGGAGATTTCGTCTATCTCAAGGTATCCCTGCTACGTGGAACTGTCAGATTCCATGTGAAAGGAAAGCTTGCCCCTAGATTTGTTGGCCCATACAAGATTTGCAAGAGGATTGGAAAGCTTGCCTATGAACTAGAGCTACCCGAGGAATTGATGGGTGTACACTCTGTATTCCATGTCTCATAGCTACTCAAGTGTTTGAGAGTTCCCGATGAAGTAGTTCCAACTGATACACTAGACATTCAAGACACACTCAAGTATAAAGAACATCCTATCAGAATTCTGGGCAGAGATACCAAAGAGACCCGAAGCAAGACTATCCCTATGTGCAAGATCCAATGGAGCAATCACACAGAGAGAGAAGCAACATGGGAAAAAGAGTCTGACCTCCGGCTACGATATCCTTACCTCTTCAAAGAGTATGTTACGCTTTAATCTCGGGGATGAGATTCTGTTAAGGGGGTAGGACTATAACAACCCAAAAATCCACACACTAAAAAAATACCAACTACAAAATTTTTCTTAGAACTCCCATGTGATGATGAGTGTCATATATAGTAACCCAACCTAAGAGATGCATTAGGTCTAACCCCAACCCAAGTTAACACATAAGCATGGCATGTCATTAGTTAATTGTGTTTATTTAAATTCTAACAAATAAAGTATTGCATGCTTTGTTAATTCAAAATGTGATTTGGATTTCCATTTGAGTTATGATATGCTTAACAACTCCAATGAATTTGGTGCACCCATTTTGAATTCAAAATACCCAAACCAAATTTGAATTCAAATCAAGGAAGAAGAAAAAGAAAACAGAAAAAGGAAATGAGGAAGAAGGCTTCGTAGCCCAGGCTGCTCGGCTTCGCGGCCCATGAGCCGGCCCAGCGCATCGCCCGCACACCCGTCTGCCTCGCTCGTAGCCACTGCCTGGTAGACCCTGCATGTCAGCCACCCCCGTCTACAGTGTCATCTTCCTCACCCACGCCTCAACCGCCTACGCGACTGGTGCCCGATAGCTATGGCAGGGGCAGGCTATGGGGTCACGCCCAGGGCATGACCCTGTCCCCTTGCGCCGCGCCCACGCAACCTCGCACCACCGTCTGATGCGATGCACACGCCTCGACCACATGATGCCATCCGCCGTGGGAGGCATGGCGCTCGGCTATAAAGCTAGCGCACACGCCGCTCACACCCGACGCCCTAGTTTCTCCCTCAGCCTCCGCCGTCACTTGGTGGCCCAGTAGCCGCACCACACCGAGAGAAGAGGGCCGTGAAGGGATCGTGAGAGGAGGATCGGAGCCCTCGCACACTGTCGAAGTCGCCGAAGCCGAGGGCGACGCCGTCGTCGTCATAACGGTCACGGGTCGGCGCTGCACGGCACTGCTTCCGGAGCTACACGGCCGCAACTCGTCACTGCATCGCCATCCTTTCTTCCACAGCACCCACGGTGAGCCCCTGATTTTTCCCCTACTCGCCGCCAGATCTTGCTACTCCGACCATGGTGCTCCATACCATGAGCGCGTAGGCCATAGCCATCCCCAGCCTCTAGGCACACCAGCATAGCACGCTCACATTGACCATGACCATCCCCGAGCCCTTGGACGCTATAGACCTCTCCAAGTTCCCCGGATGCCGTAGCCGAGCACGTATGCTACGCTCACAATGCCGTTGCCATGGCGTAGCCACCACCTCCGAGCACTAGACCACCGTGCCAAGCACCTGACCACCGGTCCGAGCACCCGACCACCGGTCCGAGCACCAGACCACCGTGCCGAGCACCTGACCACCGGTCCGAGCACCCAACCACCGGTCAGAGCACCGACCACCGTGGCCAATACTGCTGGGAGCGCCTGGCGCCTCCTTGACTCGCTCGTCCCATTTGCTGAAGCCATGGGTAACTCATGCGCACGCCATGACCACCCTGCTGGAGCCCCGTGGTTCACCCACGTGCCTCACCGTCGTCACTACGTCGCCGTGGCCGCTGGGACACCCCTAATGGCCACCTTGAAGCCGAAGCCCCGCCTTGAGCCCTAGATGCCTTCGCCGTGCACCCACGGATCCGCTGAAGCCCCTGTCTGCCCAGTCGAGCCACTAGAGAGCCTGCAAATACGACCTCGCCACCGGCGAGCACTGCTGAGCCGCCATTCACCATGGCCAGTGCCATGGTGAGCCCTGGCTGCCATCTAGACCCACCATCACAGTCGCCGTAGCCTAGGGAAGCCTTTCCTCTCCCCAATTGGGCACCAGCACCGCCACGAAGGCTCACAGCCAGCTCACCACTGGCAGGAGCACCACCACGGGAGAAAAACAGGGGAACACCCCCTCACCGGCCACCCATGTGTGAGCTCAGTGCACGTGAGCCGAGCCAAGGAGAAGAGATGGTGGATTTGGTCCACCATGCGCCCTGCCGTAAGTCCATGGACCATGAGCGCTGGTCCACCATGAGCCACACGGTGTGAGCCGCGCTATGGACGAAGCCCAATAAGAGCCCACGGCCGTGACGTGGTAGCGTCACAGCGTGCCACGTGTTTGGCCTGGCCTGGCCCGGCCCAGCCCAACCCGAAGCCTATTTGAGACCCGACCATGTTGACCGTTAACTGGTCAACATTGACCATTGACCTAGACCCACATGTCAGTGACACAGACACATTGGACCCACACGATAGACGCTGACGTCATGCTGACGTCACACGGGACCCACATGTTAGCAGCCCGGGCGCCACATGTCAATGACCCTGACTATTGACCATTGACCGTTGACCGTTGACTCACCGTTGACCGATGTTGACTTTGACCGGACCCACCTGTCAGTGACCCAATAGCCTTTGGCCCCACCTGTCGGAGTGGATGACGTTGATGACGTCATGTTGACATCAGCGGGACCCCACCTGTCAGCTCGGAACCATGATGCTGACATCAGCAAGCCACGTGGACCAACCACAGCATGACACATGTCAGCCCAGGATTAATTCAGCCTTTTTCCATTTTTAGAAATAGATTTAAACTTCAGAAATTCATAACTAATTCATATGACCTCAGAAAAATACAAAGCTAGGACCAAAATTCATCTAAAATCGAGCCCTATGCAATGAACCCATGCTTGAGTGCATTTGACTCTTTTGAATTTTCATTGCTCCTTTGTGCTATTCTATAGACGTCGCTAACGCGACTATAATACGATCGTTTACAGACTCGGAGGAGCACCAGACCGACAAGGATTGTGAGTACCATGAGGAGTACGGAGACGACTACACTGAAGGTGCCACATCCCACCCAATCTCGTAGCACCTATTACGCATGGCTAATGTAGAACTGCTATTGCTTTACTTTACTGTTATAATCATACTATGATAGGACTTGCATGGTAGTATGCTTTCTTGATGGCCTTTACCTTGACGCAACCTTACCCCTGCATACCTTGCTATTAGGTTAGACACACGCTTACTGCTATATTTTAAATTGCTTGTACTTCTACTACGCTTATACTACATTAATGCATGGTGTATTCTGGACTACGGGGTGAGTGCTACGTGTGTGACTTGGGTGTGTGGAGGGTGAGGGTTGTGTCAACCAAGTTGGAGTATACGATGAGCCTGGGGCAAGTCATGCCATGTGGTGCTACCTGGGCACCCTTGGAATGGATACCTGTGGTGGGTAAATGGTATATGAGGTGGTCTTCGGTGTGAACCTATGATGGGAGGAGCCCAGGATGGAGGTGCTGTGGTGGCACGATAAATGGAACCCTGATGAAGACATTCTGGCTTGGTCACCCCTAAGGACTTACTAGTACTCAGATTCACCGGGAAGCCTTACGTACCCTCGCCCTATATGGTGCGGGACGGCCGGACTACTTGGTAGGATATTGCCACTACTACTAGGTTGATAGCAGATAGTGCGAGGGAGGTATGGGGTGCGGAGGATTTCCCCCACACCCTTCCAAGACTTCATGGAGACTTTGTGGACCCGGCTCATGACTCACAGTTTCAGCCACCCCAGACTAGACTTGGGGTGTACCAGGGCTGAATGGTAGGGTGGCATTATCCTAGGCTAGCAAGCGGCCGAAATCAGCCCAGTTGACGACGGTCAGCAAGGAAGGCGGATCTTGTGGTTATGTAAAACCTCTGCAGAGTGTATGGTTGATCGATCGATACATGTGCTGACTTGTTGGCTATGGACCTTTCCTGGCTTTTGCTTAAACTAGATAGAGAGATGAGTCCTTCTTTTCTCCCCCCTGGAAGTGAGTGTTCGATCGTAGCCAGGGGCTACAGGCCTTGAGACAGTGCCGAGAGGGAGTTGGCCTATCGACTGAGCGATGGTATGGTATGGTATGGTGATAGTGTGGAGATGGTGGTATGTCGATCCCAGGATCGAAACCTAGCTCTGGAATGGGAATGGATGGAATAGGTGTGGGGATGGTGTTAAAACTTGACTATACTGTTATATACTTGATATGCTAAAATACATAGGAAACCCCAGCCTTATAGGTTCCTTTTGCAAATATCCAACTTGCATCCAATTTCCACAAAGCAATGCTCATAGGGTCGGGAGTGGCCAGTACAAATCGTACTAATAAATTTTGGCATACAGGTTCTACTAAGGAGTATAGCTCCGAGGAGTTTGACGGTTGAGGGGTTCGTGCCTACGCTCGAGTTTGGCGATCTTATCTTCAAGCTGTTCTAAATGAATGCTACTTTTGATTCCGCCAATGCGGCGATGTAATAATTTATGTAATTCCGCACTATTTGTACTCTGATATTATCGTTGTATGGATGTGATATTCGACTGGGATTTGGGTAATATGATCTACTACGGTCTTATTACACTTCAACTCTGTGGATTTCCCTTCGCGGAAATTGGGGTTGTTTCAGCTTGTTAGGCAAAGCCGTGATGTTTTTGTTTTCTTGGGGAAGCATGATTGCCTCTTTGGCACGGTTGGCCTATGGTGGTGTTTGGTCCAACTTTCTTTTCTGGAGAATATGGAGTTGTATGTGTCTAGTACTACCGAATTTGTCTGGGTGTTCTAGTTCTTTACCCAACTTGGATCTTGTATTTGTTGGTTTTAACTCGCATAACTAAAATTGGTCCATTTTTTTCTTGAAAAAAGGCTGGGAAGTTAGAAGTACCTAGTTTTTATAACAAAAATACTGATATTTACGAACACTGACATTAGAAGCTTGTTTGTCTTATATCCTCTCCTTATCATTCAAGACAATGTTATCAAATCGTCTAATCGATCCTAGTCATCATGGCACTGATCAGCCCAACTAACCGCGATTAATCGTGACTAACCATAGTGCATAGCTGATCGCCATGGCAGCGATCAGCCTGACTAATAGCGACTAATCATGATTAGTCGCTAGACTTGATAACCATGATTCATGATTAGTATCATTTGATATTTTTCACATTATAGTATAACTTGACAACATTTTTCCTGATTGGTTTGGAATCATGATGTTCACGAAGGGCTCGAAATATATGAGGGATGAGTATGGCACGGTGAAGTAGCAAGTTTAGAGTTTATAGCTGAAGCTACATTTGTAGTGAATGCATATATGTTCAGTTTAGATAACTTTTGTCAGCCTGTAGATGCCGCAGAATTGCATATCAGTTTGCATCTACATTATAGATAGAGTTACTACATTCAACTGGAGAATGCTTGCTTTTGTAAATGGACCAGTCTCATAAATTTAAAAGTGAGTATATATGTGCACAGCAAAGGAAGTATATACTTTTACTCCCTTGTAAGAAGATGTACAAATACTCCTCAAAATTGTATACACCATACATAATCTTTTTGTAAAGTAGTATGTATACATACTCTTTTCAGAAGTACCTACTAATACTAGCTCGTCAAAAAAGTATGCATGTATATAGTACATTTTAAGATTGTAGTAATGTTACAACTGTGATTTTGTATTATGATGCACTACAAATATAATGCTTTACAACAACTGAGCCTTTTACTCTCCGTTCAATGTTTTAAATAAACAATTCTCTTCACCCTTGTATCAAATTTTTTAGGTGTTCTCCCCCAAATTTACTGACTCAATGGAAAATATGTATTCTAGAAATCTTGGTTAGTGCCTTTTAATATTCTTATATACTAGGATAATGAAAAGCATCCATCCCTGCACAAAATTATGTCAGCCTCAGTGCCTAAAAAATTTTAGGTCCATTATCCTACCTTAATGACAAAATGGATGGCAGGACCATTCTAGTTCTACAAACCTCTTTTTCTGAAAATATATTTTTGCAGTTTTTGCATTGAAATTGAATATGTGCTTATGCTAAACTGCACCTCCATGGTAGTGAAAAGTTAACTTATCAAGTTCTATTTTTTTGCTGATTCTCTCGGAGTTTCCAATAATGCTCACCTCCATCCTTGCATTTTGTGGCTAATATTTTTCTTAAAGAAATCTCTTATAGTTGCTATCTAATTGGTGCTTTCCTCTCTATTCTTTTCAGTTTGGCGACAACTCGAGCAATAGAATCCTCTATTTTTCAAGGCATACTATATGAGGCTAATGCTTAAGAATCAAATAATGGTCTTCAACAAGATTCTTCAGGATCAATCCGAGATTATGAATAAAGAGTTTTCTTTAGATATCCTTGTATGTCTTTTACTAATGGCTCTAATTCCAACCTATGTAATATCTTTGTTTCCGGCCTTCTTATGAGGGATTGCTCATCAGGGATAAGCAGGAGGACCATATGAGCAATAAATGTCATTTTTGGTCAATGGCAAATTATTAGAGTAATAATGCAAGAAATTGGAGGGTCATGTGATAATTCTTGGAAGATAATGTGGAAATTGAAGGTCCTTCCAAAGATCAAGGTTTTTTGGTGGTGGTTATTAAATGAATTCATCCCAGCCAAGGATATTCTGAATCGTCGTCATATTGAACCAGTTGGTTTCTGTGAGTGGTGTGGAAGCGAAAGGGAGACAATCAAGCACATCTTCATGGATTGCACTACTGCAGGGGTTTCTGGCACGAGGCAAAAGGTTTGACAGGTGTGAAGCTCCCTCCACTACATCCCTTGACTTGGGCAAGTTATATTTTACGAGATGAGGTTTGTTCAGAATGTGATCGTTGTGGCATCATTATTGGAATGTATGCTCTCTGGACACAGCGCAACAGGAAAGACCATGGGGAGCAACAGCTGCCACTGCGGAAAGCTATACAATGGGCGGTGGATATGGCCCATGATTTTTGGTGGACCACCAAACAAGCTATGTAAAGGACGACCGAGTTTTCTAAACCAACATGGAGGACACCATCGACGGGTTGCATGAAATGCAATGTGGATGGGGCGTTTGATCCAAGGACTGGCCAGGGGACAACCGGTGTTGTTCTTCGGAATCATAGTGGTAGCTTTGTGAGTGGAAGAGCGAGATGGTACCCGTATGGCCTGGACTCACTAGATTTGGAAGCATTAGCCTGCAAGGATGGGGTACTGCTGGCTGCAGAGAGGGGTGTCCAGCGTCTGCAGGTTGAAACTGATAGCTAGGAATTGGTGAAGCTCTAGGAGGAGGTAGACATTCAACGATCTAGTATATATCCGATTCTTAAAGAGATAAAAGACCGCAGTGCAGCTTTCTTTGAATTTTCCTTGATGTATGATAATCGCTCTTGTAATGAAGTTGCTCATGTACTAGCTAGACAGGTCTCAGATGACATTAGGATGGGTGAGTGGCATTAGGCCCCATCCTATGTTCTTCATCTGCTGACTGAAGATTGTACTCCTGTTGATTCCTAATAAGAGGAAGATCATAAAAAAATGCCCAACATCCCTTCTGCTATAGAACAAGCTGCATCAGGTAGAATTTGCTGAGAACCCATTATCCATTTTTAACCTATGAATAATAGTGAAATGTAGTATGCTTCGTGAATGAACCTATGAACAACTTGGGACAATAGTACAGTTTGATTTCTGTTGAGTTTACGGATCCCCTAGGTTGGATTTTTTATGCATATATGAATGCCTTTTCTGTGTGTTGTCCGATTCAGCCGTAGTATCACATAGCTTGATTTTTGTTGTAGGTGTGGATGATTTTTTATGCAATTGTGATAAAAATGCATCTGTGGCACTAATTTATTATTTATGGTTCCAAGATATCTGTGGCATGAAAGTATATGAGAACCATGTTGACAACTTGACATGATTCATAGTGAACTCATCCCCAAGTCTCTAGCCCGAACCCCAAATCCATAAGTTATTGCAATTGGATTGGACTTGCCATTTCTGTATTTGGTTTTCATATTTGAAATAATTTATGATTTGAAGAGTTAGTTCTACACTTGAATTACTTTGTGATGTATCATTTAGTACTAGTGGTGCAAAAAACAGGTCTAATTGCAACAGTGATGATGATAGCATGGCAGATGTGCTCATCTTCTTGCTAGCTAGAAGCTGCAATGATGGATGCATGCATTTGGCAAGATGGCACATGAAGGGATGTTGTGTAATCCAGGGATAGCTTGGCAAATGCTAAATTAGCATCCACCAGGAATCCATCGCATGATATTTTAGTTAGTTGACATACTAGTTTCTTTTGATATTATGCATCCTGTTGAGTTGCTTTTTGACTGAATAAACTAAAATGATAGCTTAGCAAATGCTAAATTAGCATCCACCAGTAATCAATCGCATGATATTTTAGTTAGTTGACATACTAGTTTTCTTTTGATATTATGCATCCTGTTGAGTTGCTTTTTGACTGAATAAACTAAAATTATATCAGTAGAAGCTTTTCACCTACTACTTCGATTTTGTTCTTGATGTCTATATTTTTGGAAAACAAATGGATGGGGAAAAAGGGTAATTTTACCAAGTAGCAACCATGTCACAACAACTGTCTTACAATTTGTGCAGGTGTTAGAAAGACCTGGCAACTGTGTATTAGCAGCCAAGCCTACCTCACCCTTTTGGTCACTAGAATGCACGCATCAGATAAGTATAATTGATCTCTTTATCTCTCTTTTTCTTTTTTGGTTCAGGGTGTTATGAGCAAAAGATATCTAATTTGAAGATTATCATACTATGAATTCAGTTAATTACTCATGGGATTTCTGTTCTTTATAGATTGTATTCTTTTCCCCTCAAAAGATGCTCCCTCCATTTCAAATTATAAGTTGTTTTGGCTTTTTTTGGTATATAGATTTTGCTATATATCTAGGTGCAGAGCAAAAGCCATGAGAAAAGCTATGCACCTAGAAAAGCCAAAATGACTTATAATTTAAAATGGATGGAGTACCAACTGGAAGATATCTAATTAAATTAAAAGATATCTAATTAGAAGATAGAGATGTTTCTACAAATGTATTATTAATGTGTCGGTGTTTCGAATAAGTACCGGCAAGTAAATTTATAGTTATGCACGTTAGGCCCGGATGGTGCGCTAATGGACACAAGATTTATACTGGTTCGGGCTGAATGTCCCTACGTCCAGTCTGTTGCTGCTCGTGTTATTAGCACCGAAAATGGTTCGTAGTAGGGGGTACAAACGGTCGTGAGAGGGACTGGTCCCAAGTCTCTGATGGAAGGGTCGAAAGGATGTCAAGAGCCTGATAGCAGCTTGACTATGTGTGATGTATGTTGTTCGTCAAGAGTCGGTCCCTTCGTTGAAGGAAGTACATCCCCTTTTATAGATGAAGGGGACGGCTTTACAAGTGAGAGGGCTCGGATGCGTACGCTACCTAGCCTTATTGTTCACGTCTACCAAGCCTTGTTGTCCATTCCGGTGGGTGCGAAAGGATGATAAGCGCCTAAAATACTGTCGATGCCACTGTAGAATGTTAGTGTGGCTACAGAGTACTGCCCCACGCAGGGTATGGACTTTGGTATAGTGGTTTTGACTTATGAGCCATGCCTTGCCTTTCTTCGCACATCTTCTGGTTCCCTCTGAATGGGGAGCCCCCGGTCGGATGCTCCAGTCGGCCCTCAGTGCGCCGGTCGGAGAAGAGCGGTGAGCAGGCTTCCTGCGAGCCCCGGTCATGGGGTCGGAGTCGTGGGGTCAGAGCAGGAAGCAGTACTATGGGCAAAGCCTTTTGTTCGAAGGGGCGTCCGGAGGCTAAAGCGAATACTCTGATCTGGTGGACCCAAGGGGCCATGAAGCGGGTGCCGCTCCCTTGGGACCATATCGTGGTGATAGCATATCCGTCATTTGTGGAGGACGCGAGTCTTTTTTCTAGACCGTAGCGGTTGTCGTATGTCTATGTCGGGTTTCATGCCCGAGGGCTGAAGGCGGCACCTACAACTCTATAGGGCAAAGAGCACGTGCCCACAACACTGTTCAGGCTCTGCTACACCTAAAAGGGTCTAAAGCACCCATCCCGTCATTCCCTGGCAGTACTTTTCCTATTGGGGCGCAGGGTATGGACTCTGGTTTAGTGGTTTTGACTTATGAGCCATGCCTTGCCTTTCTCCGCACGTCTTCTGGTTCCCTCTGAACGGGGAGCCCCCGGTCGGATGGCTCCAGTCGGCCCTCAGTGCGCTGGTCGGAGAAGAGCAGTGAGCAGGCTTCCCATGAGCCCTGGTCGTAGGGTCAGAGTCATGGGGTCGGAGAAGGAAGTAGTGCTGTGGGCGTCCCTCGGGCGAGACCGAGCCCGTCCCTCGGGGGTCGGGCGAGGCAGAGCTGGCCCTTATCCCTTGGGCGAGACTGAGCCTAGACCTCAGGGGTCGGGCAAGGTGGAGTCTATCCCTAAGCCCTTGGGCGAGGCGGAGCTGGCCCAGAGGCGTCAGGCGAGGAAGAACCAAACTCCCATCATTCGGGCAAGAAATGTAGCGGCGCCATTGTCTGTCCAGAAGTTTTTAACGTTCGATGGTTATTAGTTCCACCTCCTTAGGTACCCCGGTATTAGGTCCCTGACAGTAGCCCCTGAGCCCCCGAGTGATTCGGATAGAGTCGCCCGGGGGATGTATTCAATTTCGTCAGAGTCAATTCGCCAGAGGGTGCACGTGAGCGCACCCAATGGGTGTAGCCCCTAGCCCCTGGGTGATTCGAGTAGAGTCGCCCGGGGGGTAGTATCAGCGCGGGTAAGGCCGTAAGACTTGGTTTTTTGTCAATTGGATATTTTTAAGGGAAACGTGGTATTCCATTCGTGGGAATTTTATTTAGGGCCAGCGAGCTCCTGGCGGAGCTGTAGACGGAGTGGGACCTCAAGCTGAAGGCTGAGGAGAGGTCCGTGACGTTGCAGGAGAAGGCGAACCAGGATGCCATGGTGGTCGATTGGGCCATCTGAGAGTGCGACAAAGCGCGTCGGGAGGCCGAGGCACGCCGGGCGGATCTTGGAGTCGAGGTGGCTCGACGGCTAGATGCCGAGGAAGTTTCTGCTGGTCTGCGCGCCGATCTCGCCGAGGCGTGGGGGCTTCTTCAAGTCGAAGGTGATGAGTATGATCGCCTATCTTTCACTGTCCTGGTGGTCTATGACGACCTACGGGTGACGCAAGAGGAGGGGGCTGGTTCCCTCATGGTCCATGCTACTAGTATCACGGCACGTGTGGGCCAGCTTGAGGAGAGCGCCTGTTGCCTCGAGATCACCCAGGCCTTCACTATCGCCCATTCCCATTATGCTCAGGAGATCAACCTGGGGTTGATGAGCCAAGGCTTCACACCTGTCTATGAAGACGCTGAGCTTGATGAGATGGAGAAGGCGGTGGCTCCCCTTGCACGGAACCTGGCGGACAAGCTGAAAGAAGAGGTTCTCCCTTCGCGGAAGTAGTTAGTGGAATTGGTTTGATAAACACTTATTTGTAACATGTGAACAAGTGTCAGTGCTTTTGTGTCCTGGAAATGGTTGCGTAAGTCTCGTTTCGTTTGTTTTGATCTTACCTTCTCTTTTTGCGATGAAAAAGATTTAGACTATCGACCCTTCCGTTTGTTAAGACCATAGGGCCCAAGGTTTTTTAGGGGAAACTTGATTGTGCCAGTGAGCAAAATTACCATAGTTGTCTGGGCATGGGCCTTTTGCGGTCTTACCAGTCTGTTCCACCGAACCTTGCCCCTGGTCTTGATGTGAAGAGGAGGTCAAATGTAATATTTTCTCAAAAAGAAAAGAAAGGAGGTTCTCATACCTTTATCAGCCCCTGAGTGAGATCTGACCCCTTGTGGTTGCTGGGGTCGGATGTTACAGGAGACCGGAGCGAGGGAGGCGAACTTACATTTGTATTTACTCGTACCCCTTACCTTAGGACTTTGATGATTGCTGCATGACCTTGCGTTATGAGCTTGCTAACAGGGATGTTCGGATGGAATCCGATCCCGTTTGCTTCGCGACAGGGTCGGCGAAGCCCTCGGGTGGCATTCCACTACTCCTTGGCCCGCCTTCCAACAAATTCCCCCTCAATGGGGTTTCTATGGGCTTGGCTAGAGGCTGGATTTGAACAAGAAGGTTAAGATGACCCTATTCACCTTAATGCGGGTCGGGCAAAGGCCGTTGAGGCTCATCTGTGTTTTCTCCCCTAGCTCTTATTCGACGTGAGGCGGCCCTAGACCCTTCGCTGGTCAGCCATCAAACCTTGGTCTCTCGATCTTGGATCGAGTGGCTCGAGCCCCCGAGCCCTTGAGGGTCTGCTAGGGGTCGGCTATGTTTTCGTGTGCTACCCTATCCTCTGTTTTCATGGCCAGAGGGGCTGAGTTGACGACACTTGCCTCGATGGCTTGAGTGTCGCGCTCAATGTGCTCTCTAACGGGTATGTTCGTGTGGAATCCGAATCCATCATTCGCTGACAGGGTCGGCAGAGCCCTCATGTGGCATTCCACTACTTCTGAACCCACCTCCTGGTAGATGCTCGAGCCGTTTGTTGGGCTCAGGTGGCCTGTTGGCCTCTCCTCGATGGAGATTCTATGGGTCTGGCTCGAGGTTAGAATCGAACGAGAAAGGTCAAGATGTCCCTGTCCGCTTTTGAATGGGGTCGGGCAAGGCCGTTGGGGCTCATTTCGGTTTTTCTCCCCTAGCTCTGTTTGACACGAGGTGGCCTCGAGCCCTTCGTGGGCCGACCTTCGAACCCCGGTCAGGTGTCGCTCATATTGAATGAGGCGGCTACCGCTTCGTGATGTGACACGAAGCATTGAGATGTACGGGTTTGCATATGCAATGTTTGAATGCATGAATTTAACATATAGTTTAATCGAGATGAAAGCAGGGGTCGGTAACGTTACCTTGGTGGTATGAGCCATGGGAAGCTCCTACCAGACATGTCCATGCTAGGTTCGGGTCCGATGTTTGCGATGAGGCCAGCGTAACCTGCATAAGTATCGTGATTTTTTGTTTCCATCTCTCGGTGGCAATCTGAGCCATACGATTGACTTTTAAGCGATCTGTCAGCTTCCCCCCGAAGGGGCTCTATAGGCGGACCCCTCCAAACTCCTTTCAGGAAGGCGGGAGCTAAGGCTAGTAGTGTGAGGAATTGTGAACGCGATTAACACCGTAGCCGTTAGGGCGTAGGGTCTGGTGGTTCGTCCAGTTGTACTCATCGTTGTATTCCCACATGCCGTGCTTTTGGTTTCCCAAACGTAAGGAGGGGTCAGGCTAAGAGGGTGTTTAAACAAACATGCGCCCTCGACAGCCCCTGAGCGATGTCCGTGCCCCTACCGTTGCTGGGGTCGGAGGCCTAGTAAAGAATTTAATACTCAAAGTAAGTAAACAGGGGTACTTATCTTTCAATTGGTCGTTCGTTCGTTGTTTTGCCTGGGCCGCCCGATCAACTCAGGAGGCCCGTTGGACTCCCCCTAGAGGGAGGTTCCATCATTGGGTTGTTCCATGGGCCTGCCTGTGGAAGTGGAGAGTTGCCTGCAGGTGAGCGTGCCCCGGTTCTTGCGCTCGGGGCGCATTAGTGGTGGGCCATGCCTGGGTGATGTTCTTTCGCCTTTCCTCTACTACTGTGCCACTTATTTAAATAGGGAGGGGGAGAGGAGTTCTCGCCCCATTCCTAGCCAGCCTCTGAGCCGCCACCACTTCTCCTTCCTTTCCACCGAATGCGGCGGTTCCTGAGTAAGAGAGGGTGATGTGAGGGAGAGAACAACTCACAGGTTTGCTTGTGAATCTGGAGCGCGATGTTGAGTTGGAGGTCGTCCCACGTAGATGAGATGGTGCGAGCCACCCTTGCTATGGGCGCACCACCGCCACCGATGGAGGTGGGGCACTGGAGGGCGCCGAGCATCATCGACCTTGCCATCGTTCGTTGCGGCCTTCCTTCGGTGGGAAGCGCCTCCTGTCCCAACGTCGTTGTCGGGGTTGGAGCTGATGATGATGGCGTAGTCCCTGAATGCCCCAGTGGAGGGGCACCACATTCGCCGGCGCGGTGCTCGACGTTGCAGATGACGGTGCCTTCGAAGATCCTACGGCGTGGTAGGATGTTGCCGATGGAGAGCGTGGTGCGGCGGCCACAGTAGATGAACTGGCCCGTGTACATGCCTAGACGTTACCAATGGAGAGCTTGGCGCGACGGCTATAGTAGTACATGTAGTAAAACTGCAAATACTTCTTGATGCCGTATGGGAGTTTCTAGCGGCCCCTTGCCTTTCTCCGCACGTCTTCTGGTTCCTTCCGAACAGGGAGCCCGGTCGGATGGCTCCAGTCGGCCCTTAGTGCGCCGGTTGGAGAAGAGCGGTGAGCAGGCTTCCCATGAGCCCCAGTCATGGGGTCGGAGTCGTGGGGTCGGAGCAAGAAGTAGTGTTTTGGGCCAAGCCTTCCGATTAGAGAGATCGCTTGGAGACGGCTGGTGCCTGAAGCGAGTGCTCCGGTCAGAGAGGTGGGCCAAAGAAGCTGATGAGCAGGCGCCTGTTCTTACGGGTAGACCTTCCGGTCGACGATTGGACTCTTTTGTTATGGCAAACAGCTTTTCAGCTTCCTCTTCTTGGAGAAGAGGTTTCGGTGCCCTCCGACCCTTCTCGTGGCCCAAGTTGTAAGAAACTAGGAGTGCGGGTGAATTAATTCTGATCACACTGGTGAGCAAAGAGGTTGTAGCCACTAGGGCGTGGGTCTCTCATAGCCCTACCAGTTGTACTCAGAATTTGTTCTCGAAATCTTAGTCCTTAGGACTTGTTTACGAGAAGAACGGAAAACTTAGATAAAGTTTTCAAAGATAATACAGGAAGTGTTTGCAAGATAAACGTACTTGTACTTGTATCAGCCCCCGAGTGAGGTCCGGCCCCTCACAATTTGTAGGGGTCGGATGTCACTAAAGATCGGGTTTTTGTAAAGACAAAAATTGATAAAAAGAAACATGCGTTTATTTAAGGGTAAAAACAACGTAGCTGCTCAATGTTCCAGGCGTTGGTGAAGACCTCGCCATTGATGGTTTTTAACTTTATGCGCCTGGGCAGAGTACTTCCGCGACGACGTACGGCCCCTCCTAGGGCGGGGAGAGCTTGTGGCGAGCCGGACCATGTACCTCATGCGGACCTCGAGGGGTGATACGAAGACTAGTCCCATGCCGGCGCCCCTTTTCATCAGTGATCCATCGAAGTACATCATCTAGTACTCTTGATCAACGACTACTGGTGGCATCTGGACCTCGGTCCACTCCGCGATGAAGTCAGCCAGCACCTGGGATTTGATCGCTGTTCGGGGGGCATAAGTAATGCCCTGATTCATCCGCTCGAGTGCCCACTTCGTAGTTCTTCCTGTGGCATCCTGGCTATGAACGACCTCGCCGAGGGGGAACGATGTCACAACTATCACAGGGTGTGACTCGAAGTAGTGGCGTAGCTTCCTCTTGGTGATGAGGACGGTGTAGAGGAGTTTCTAGATTTGGGAGTAACGTGTTTTGGAGTCGGATAGCACCGTCGTCGCCCCCCGGCGAGGTCGCCTCCTCCGAATGCCGCGGCCTTCTTTCCGACCCCTGAGCTGGCACGTCGACCTAGGCGGATGGCCCCTGGCGCGGCCACGCCGTCCTAGGGTTTGGCCACCCATCGGCGCGTATGCCATGCCACCGCCACTGTGCTCAGTTCTTCGTCGTGCCCTTCACCGGCAACAAGCACCCAGGTATGCCGGCCCCTTTATTTCCCTTCCTGCTGCACGAAACCGAGCACCTAGGATCTGGTTCATCTTTCCTTGATCTGGTTCATCTTCCCTAGATCTGGTTCATCTTTGCAGTGCCTAATTGTTATATTCGCTCTGTCAAATGTAGGCTGAAATAGAGAAGGTTTAGAAAAGAAGGGAAGAAAGAGCAATTGAAAAGGCACAGCATGAAGAGGAAATGGTTTGTATTTGATGATCATAAATCTCTTTTACAATAATTTTGTTAGTTTATGTCTATCATTTATTACATTTAGACAGTTTTTGCATTTGGAATTAAATACATGTACTTGCCATTTTGAAGGCATTGCTAGCTAGAGAAAGAGCATGTGCCGAGTTTCAAGACTGGGAGAAGAAAGATGAAGAGGTTAATATCTTAAAACCTGACAAACACTATTCAATTTGTGTTGGAGTTAATATGGAATTGTTATTTATCTAGCATTTCTCATTTGGAGTGCAGTTTCATTTTGACCAAAGCAAGGTCAGGTCTGAGAACAGGTTGCGGGAGGGGTGTACAAAGCCTATTGATGTTCTCCTTAAGAATCTTAATTTCTCAGATGAATTTGACATTGAGTTAAATGAGCCCTATCTGGTGTTCAAGGTGAGCATCTTTTGTTCATCCTTGTAATTCAACTAAAAAAAGAGCTGTCCCAGCAGCACTTACCTGTGTAATTTTCTATATGGTTTTTAAAGCCAGCTATTGTATAATATTCTGACACCATCATACAGTGCATTCAAAAGATATGCATTTTATAACTTAGCACTTCCTGAAATATATGTGTATTTTGTAAAATATCAGGGATTAACAGTGAAAGCAATGGAAGAGCTACGTGATGACATTAAGATGCATCTTGATCTGGACAAGGAAAGCCAAACAAATGTTAAGTACTGGGAGGTACATGTCATTTTCTTTAACCTTTTTCCTGAATAACTTGTTGGCATTAAGATGCATGACAATATTACCTTCTTCCTGGATAACTGTGAGCAAGATGTATAAAATGTATAGGCTTATTACAGTAATCCTTTATAATCTAGAGCTACGCTATTGCATTGAACTTCTGAATTTTGATTTTGCAGTTTATACTTACAAAAAATGCTTATTTGCATCGTAGGCTTGCCTGAGGGAGATCCATGCTTCTATCCTAAGGAAGCATTTACATCGACTGGAGCATCCTGGTGCTGTTGAACATGATGTGGAATCTGAGAAAGAAGATGATAATAAACTAGAGGATGAGATACATGAGGATGAAGGTTTACCTTCTTTTCTGATTACTCAATCAACTATGTTTCCAAGATAATGAAGTGATTTATGATGTATGTTCTATTTGTAGATGATAAGTGATATTCGCCTGAGCCTATACCTCAGCACACAGAAAACCAATTTGAAGAGGAAGATGGATCCTTCTCTCCACAGCTAATGCATGGCAATGAAGATGAAGATGCAATTGATCATGAAGAGGACAAAGCTGAGATGGTAGAGTCCTGTGTTTCTATTTCTAATAGTATTAACAGAAACATGATTGGAACTGTACTATTTATTTGCTGCAGTGCAGTTAACTGAGTAGTTTAATTGTCAAGTACAGATTGTTAGTAACTGGACTCCATATTATGAGTTGATTAGAAAATTAGAATGATGTTGGCAACTCATACTTAATGCTTTTAATCATCTCTAGGACCAAAAACGTGAAGCTGTAGTTTTGGAGCATCAAAGGAAAGTTCAGGAAGCCATGAAAGCAAAGGCAAGAGTACCTGATGAGATGGAGATGAAGGCCATAAAAACGATGGGAGCTATGGAGGAAGGAGATGCAGTATTTGGTGCCGGTGCTGAAGTGAACCTTGATTCACAGGTTTAGATGATTTTCCTTTGATCCCATTGCGTTTTTACAATGGTAACATGACAATAGTTGTATATCTATATTGTGTTCTATCCATGTTGATGTATGTATACATATGATTGTTAGTTGCTTTAGTTGATCCAGTTTTGTATGTGTGTGTGTTGTTCTGTTGCAGATTGCTAGGCATCGACCAACAAAAGCAATCTATAATGAACTAGTTGCTTCCTCCCCTTTGGGCGCTCTTCGAAGTGACATCACTGCAGGTACACTGAGGTGACAATGAATTAGTGCAGAATTCAACGGGCATCTGTTTCCAATTACTCTATTAATATGTTGCCGCCTAACTGTGGGACATTTGCATCTTCCCAAAGCTACCATGCTCAATGTAGGAGTTTCCATATCATTTTCTGTCCAAAGTTTCACCTTATATCTCTCTCTATCCTTTATTTTCCTTTACTCACTAAAGTTGTTTGTGATGGCGATCATGCATCTGTTATACAGTATACGACTTTCTTCAATGTAGTGTCACTATTCGGTGCCATATCATTTGAATTTTTTTGGCGAAAAATGCACTGTAGGGGCGGCTAATAACACCAGCCGCCTCTACAAATCGATTTGTACGGGCGGTCTGCGAACTGCCCCTACAAATGCATGATTTGTAGAGACGGTATGGTAGGGGCGGTTGGCCTAACCGACTCTACAAATGCTCATTAGCCGCCCCTAGAAATGATATTTGACATAGTGCTCGCTAAGCACGACGTGCATGATAAGGCGGGTATGGGCGTCCATGGAGTCATAGAAGCTGGCTCTACCACGCGCCTTGTATGCACTACCACGCGACTTTGCCGTGCACCATCTCATAGAGAGGCATGGCAGGTGTGTGGTGGTGCTTCATCCAGTCGCTCATGCTGAACATGGGGGATACAAGACCCTGCTGGATGACCGGGTAAATGGTAGGCAATAGGGTGAAATACGAGGCATCATCACCACCGGTGAGGAGTAGGTAGGATGTCGAGGTGAGCTGATACGAGACAACGGCATCATCATCGCCAGGGTTGTTGTCAGGATCATGGCTGATCATGAAGATGCGCATGGCTGCTAGCATGCGCATGAGTCAGCGAAGATAGGGGAGACTGAAAGGTCTTTGTTTGGTTTTAGTAATTGAGTGACAATTTTAGGTGGACTAATATGTATTTGAGTGAGATACACAGGTGATTAGTCCATAAGTACATCATATGTGAGCAACCTATGCCATGGAGGTGAAATGGCTTGGATATGTTGCAAGGCTTACACATGTAATAAAGCAGCTCATTGCATATGAGACATGACATGAAGTCATGTGACTAAGGTGGAGAAGATCAAGACAAGACTTGGCTTGATGGACCGGTTGCAAGCATGAAGGGCAAGTTAGAGGCTTTGGAGCAATGGACCGCGTGGCGGTGAAGCTTGAGCAAGACTTGGCGCTGATGGACAAAGGCAACGGTGAAAAGCAAGTGAGGTTAAGATCGATGAACCAACAAGGTCACGTGATGATATGAAGTGGATCATATCATCTAATTGGTTGGTGCATGTGTTGCATCAACAATGGAGGAGATAGAATGGAATGCGCAAGACAAATGTATTTTTGTAGGGCATTTCATTTCATCGGTCATAGGTGTGTAGAGAAGTTTATGACCGGCTTTAGGATTGATGGCCGTACCATCAAGAGGGGCAAAATTGTTTGCATATCGGTCATCTAGTGCCAATCGAGTGATCTAACTTTGCATACGTATTAGGATTGAGTGGCATGGTGAATTAAGTGACTAATCCTTTAGGAAATGTTTGTGAAATGCTAACACACATGCACAAGTTGGTAAACACTTGGTGGAGTTGGCACATTTATAAAGGTGAAGTCAAAAGGTGAGGCAAAACTAGGTTCTGAGTGCTGCCCTGGGAGTACTGCCACCCCCTGTCTAGTGCATTGCCACCCCTATGGCGGTGATCGGCTAGTGGACGCTGAGAGAAAGGAGTTGGCTGGTGCCCCAGGGGGGCACTGTCATTACTTGTCCGGTGGCACCGCCACCCCTAGGGCGGTGCCCACCTAGCCTCAGTCCTGAGTAGTGGTGTGTGGGGTGGTCACCGCCGTGTCTGGTGTACACCGCCGTGGGGAGGGCGGTGGCACCGCCAGTGGTTGTTCGGTGCACCGCCGTGGCACCACCACTTTTCTCCCGAGAGCAGCTAAAGTGGGGTTGGTCACCGCCTAAGCACAACCGTGCCTAGGGTGGTGCAACGCCCTATTTTTCCAGAGACCAGGGTCTTCACGGGGTTGGCTTGGGTGGTCACCACCACCCCTAGGGCGGTGCCACCGCCACCCTATCTGGTAACCAACAGCTAGTTTCTAGCCATTGGAATTTGACCATTGGGAGTGCACCGCCATGTCCGGTGCCCTCACAGAAAAATGCTCCAAGGCTCCAATGACTCTATTTGGCTATGGGGCTATAAATAGAGGTGGAACTTGGCCTTGGGTTGGTTGCTGAGCACCCTTAAGCCTTGGTGTCTTGTGTAGGTGTGCTTGGGAGCCCTCTAACTCACATACGCTTGATAGTGATCTTCCGATTGAGTGTGAGTGTGATTCTAGTGGTATTGCATTGTGAGAGTGATCGAGTGGCACTAGGTGATCGAGTTGCAAGCCGGTGGTGCTTGTTACTCTTGGAGGTTGTCACCTCCTAGATGGCTTGGTGGTGGTCTCCGTCGAAGCGCGCAAGGAAGATGTGTGGTGCTCTGGAGAAGTGATTGTGAGGGGTGCTGTGCTCGTCCCGTGGGAGCCGCGAAGAGAAACTCTAGTAGAGCGAGATGCGAAGGGTGACAAGTGGTCCGCCCGTGTCAAGTGTTAGTGCTTGTGGTAAGCACTCCATGTGGGAGAGTGTGACTTGCGGGTCACCACTAGCAAGAGGACCGGTGACAACCTTGGAGCTTGTCTCAACGGGGACTAGCTTGGTGGCAACCAAGTGAACCTCAGGATAAAAATCACCGTGTCATCCTTGTCTTCCAATTGGTTTGCATCATCCTTGCACAAGCTTGTAATTACATTTATATACATTGTGCTTATGTAGTTGCTCTTGTAATTAGTTAGCTTGTGTAGCTTGCTAGTTTCCTTCCTGCCTATGTGGCATAGAAGTAGCTCCCTTATGTAGCTAGTTTTCTTTTGTAGTAAATTAGTTGCTTTGCTTAGTTTGTGTAGCTAAGTAAGTTGAGCTCTCTAATTTGGCCTTAGTTGCCTTGTTATTGAGCATTGCTAGTGAGCTTAGGAGCTTTGTGCTTTTGCTACTAGCATGTGTAGGAGCTCTCTGGTGCTTGAAGTACTAGTGGCATAGGTTTGTGTGACCTTGCTCCTAGAATTGGTTAGGAGACTCTAGCTAGCCTAGCACCTTAGTTACTTGTTTAGGATGTTTTTAAGGTGCTTGATAACTTAGATAGAGGGGTGTAGTCTTGGCTAGTCCGATTATTTTAATTCCACATTTGTTTCGGTTAGCCGGTGCGATCAATTTTAGAAAGGACTATTCACCCCCTCTAGTCTACCATCTTGACCCTATACGTGGTATTAGAGCTTGGTCTCTCATTTGTGGTCTTCACCGACCTGAGAGGATGGCGACTTATGGGCTAGAAGTTGATTGTCCACATATTTTTGATGGCACACACTTTGCACGGTGGAAAAATTGGATGATATGCAATTTTAAGTTTATTTGCCCTCAAATGTGGTGGATGGTGGATTTAGGCTTTTCTCATGTGTTGGATGAAGAGAATCTAACTCAAGCACAAGAGAAATGCTTAGATCTCGACATCCAAGCTACTAACATCATATATAGATCTTTGGATGATTGCATATTTGGTGAGATCATAAACTTGAAGACCGTCCATGAGATTTGGAGTTATCTCAACAAGAAGTATGAGATGGTCTCCAATGATGATGATGATGATGATGAGGCTATGGAGGAGTTGTATGAGGATGTTGAGCATAACCACAACTTGGTGATTGTGGAAGATTGCTCCACCTCATGGTCAAGTGATGATGATGATGATCATACCACAAGATCACTTCACAAGGATGATGATGATGCCACAAGTGATGCCAATGATGATGCTACTCTATGCACACTTGATGGTTGTTGGCGGTCTCTATCGATCAAATCCGACCACCAAATAAGTCAAAAAAGAGGAGAAATTAGCAATCCTAATTAAATATGCATTTACAATTAATCAAGTTCCACATGTATTTGGAGAACATTATCTTGCAGGTCATAAACACAAATATATGGAATAATTCACCGAAAGGCACTTTCTGACGCTGATTTGTGCAAAGGAACAAGGGAAACACCCATCAAATCAATTCAAATTGGGCAAAACCCCATGGGGAAGTAATCCTGGTCCAGCCCATGGCTTGCCAGGTGAAGGCAGTGGCGAGAGGCCACGATCAAGGGGCGGCCAACCCCTAGGGGCGCCCGATGCCTTACCGACGCTGTTGAGGCCCTCCTTACTATGGCAGTGGCATGGAGCCATGCTAAGACGGTGGGAGCTAGTCCTCATGCCAATTATAGCTCGTAGCACCACCTATGCACCTGTATAAGTAGAGGGGTACCCCCCTCTCTAAAGACACACCACATTGAGCAACACCTCACTCTCTCTCTCTTTAATTTTACCTTTTAGTTGTATTAGAGCAAGGCAAAGCCACCTTGGAGGGCTTGGCTCCTAGGAAGAAGAGAGTCTTGGTATGAATATCAATATGGGTTCTTCCAAAGTCATGTCTTCACTTTATTATAGTCATACTTATAAACTAGTGTATAGTTATTGTGTTATGATCTTGATATATGAACTAGTGCAGAGTTTATGTGTCATGAGAGTAGCACACTTAACTTTATGCTTAAATAATCATATAACTTATATAATCGGAATTAGAGCTAAGTTGAGGTAGCAATTCATCGTGCCATCAGGTGTGCCCAAGTTCTTTACCTATCAATCCGTAGGGTTGGGGACTCGAGGGGATTTGGCTAGTTTTTGTATACGCAAGTGTGGTGCATGGGTATGGAGAGATAGGTGAATTCATTGTCCTTCTCTCCGGTTGAGGGATAGGTGGCAGGTGGTGACAGTCCTGTCTGTCCTTCATAATCCCCAATGTTTGTTTAGGGTGTAGGAGTCTAAATTGTCACATGAGGCTGTTGGCAGACCAGCACTCGGGGGTCTCCCAACCTGCTTCACACTTAGCCCTAAAACTAATTATGTAATTTGTATAATTATGAACTAATCTTTGTATGACTACACTAGATCAATGCCTACTCGACTTATGATTATTCTTTTATCCTTTCTTTTCTATTTTATCCTTTGAGGAATGCCAAGTGTGTGTCCACTATCTTGGAATTACTATTCTTGCCCCTGTTATAAGCATTGATGTACTTACAAGCATTATTATTCAAGTTCATATCCATACTAGACTCTTAATCAAATGCCTTTCTTTGGGAAAATATAAATAACGATACCATGAATACTTCCAGGTGAAATGCTCCAAAGATAGATCTGTGCGCTTGCGGATAAATATCTAAAATTGTTATGAAACTATCAAGGCTATTTCATAGTAGCATGGCTACACATTAGTTACGTTGCTAAGAAGTACCAACAAGGTATTTCTGGCACAATTGCTAAGGATGGATTCAAACCTCGTACTTAGTAGTGACGTTAAGAAATACCAACAAGCATTTCTGGTGCCGTTGCCGAGGAAGGCATATTGATTAAAGAATCTATTAGGACACGTTCATGATAATATGCATGTAAGGTAGCCATTGTTTATGCAGGGTAACTTTGCTTGTTTTCTCCTATTATGGATGAAAATAGGATAGTGTATGATCGGTTATAAACTATCAGAAAACTACATCAAAAATTCAGAGGCAATCCTAAGGAAGAAACGGTTTCGTACCGTTTCTTCTTCTGCTACTCCTCCGACAGTCAAACCAGTCACCCCCGCACCATCCGCTACTCCAATCATGGCCAAGACCCTCCGTGATTACTCCACCCCCACTGTTGTGAATGTGCCCATTGGGCCCGCTGTCAACGTTGGGGATGGGAACTTTGAGCTCTGCACTGGCCTCATCATGATGGTACAGGCAAACCAATTCCATGGTTTGCCAAGCGAGGATGCGAACATGCATCTCCAACACTTCCTCAAGTCATGCAACATGATCGTCATCAAGGATGTCGCACCTGAGAGCATCAGGTTTTGCTTGTTTCGGTTCTCCCTCTTAGGGAAGGTAAAGCAGTGGTTTTACAACGAAAAGGAAGCTGTCAAGACGTGGGACAAATGTTCCGTGACATTCCTCACCAAGTTCTTCCCCATGGGCAAAACCAATGCCCTGAGGGGATGAATTTTGAACTTCCAACAAAGCTCCATGGAGACCATTCCTGAGGCATGGGAAAGGCTATAGGACTACATCCAAGCATGCCCGCACCATGGGATTGAAAACTGGTTAGTGCTCCAAAAATTTTATGATGGATTAATACCCATGTCTAGGGGCCACCTCGACGCTGCTGCTGGAAGCGCTTTCCTTTCCCTGATGATTGATGGAGCCACGGCTCTGATCAATAAAATGGTGTTGATTCAAAGCTAGGGGAGGAAAGGAAAACACAAAAAGGAATACATACCATGAAGGAGATGGACATACTTTCCACAAAATAGATTTATTGATGAAAAGACTAGATGAACGGGCCCAAGATAAAGAAGCCATGATGGGCACAGTCCAAGCCATGGACTCACACATGATGTGTGAGGTATGTGGAAATATGGGCCATTTGAGGAATGATTGCCCCGAAACCTACGAAGAAGCTGCCTTCATCAACAACGGGTTTCGCCAACCAGGTAATAATGGGTGGAACAACCAATCTTGTCCGCAAGGTAATTCGAACTTCAACTCCAATTATAATTCGAATCAACCTTCCTTCAAAGACATGGTTTTAGGCCAAGTTAAAATTAATGAAAATATTACTAAAAAGTTGATGTATAATGATAAAATGTTAGAGAACATCAACTCTCAAATTGAAAGTTTATCCTCTGCAGTGAAAAATCAATTAAGTTTTAACAAAATGATTGAAACTCAAATTTTGCAAATAGTTGCCGCCATTCCTGTCGATCATTCGGGGAAAACCTCGGGGCAACCCGAGAAGTCCCTCAAAAATGTTCATGCAACTACAGATCAATGAAGGAGGAAAAGTCTTGCCCAACAGACTATAAACATCGAGCCCTTATCAAAGGTAAATCGGTAGTTATCTTAAATTTTTAAAATTTGAAATAAATTTATGCTTTAAAATTCAAAATTTAAAATTTTGCCTCATAATCAACTTTTTTTTAAAATAATAATAATTATTATTATAATAAATGTTTTGAATCTCTAGTTCACCTTTCAATGCCTTCACTTCCGTGGGATGAATCTTGGTTATCCATCCATGCTCTACACAAGTATGTTTTGGTCTGGGTATGATTTGTGATCAATCATACTTCATAGGCTTTTTAAATTAAGCATGGTGCTTAGGTTAATTAGCCTACGTTGATTAAACAAAACTCGAAGTCCAGTTTGATCAATGAATCAAAACTACTGAGTGTAGAGTTTGGTTGGGTATTTAGACTAACCCCTATAGGGAAATGATCAAATCCATGAGGGTAAGTCATGAATGGAGATAAGGTCAAAACCTTTTGGTGAACCCAAAATAATATAGTATGAATAATACATAACTATAATAAAAAATCCTCGAGTGTTTGCCTCTGCAATATAATAAAAGCAGCGAAAGGACCGTAGGTGACAAACTAGCTTGGGGGAGGACCCCCGCATAGGTAGGTAGTATCTTTTATTTTCTGCATTTTAAATTTTGGCATTATGAATTCCGCTATGACTTTATTCTATGAGAAACTTGACATCCAGAGTTTTCATCTTAAAAATGCTAAAATCAAAAGTTCATCAATGATTATGAATTCCTACCACAGCCATATGACATGATCCAAATGCAAACCTTAGTCATATGCTACTTACATTCACATTGAGTTTTGTCAAATTGTTGTGACCCTTATAGAGATTCTAGTCATGCACCCATGATCAAGACTCACATACACCCACAAATAAAATGCTAACTCTTACACCAAGAGTTACACATAAACTTGTTTTCCGTCCACCTAAAATAAAAACTCCATTCATTTGTCATGAGTCTTTCTCTCCAAAGTTTTCATATGCCAAAAAGAGTATGGGGCTATACTGAAAAAAAGAGAGAGATATATGAAGCTCTCAAAATAACAAAAGAAAAGAAGAAAAAGAATGGAGCACATGAAGGTTCCAAAGTATTGAAAAAAGAGAGATAGCCCATACTTCTAAGGCAATTATTCAAAAGAGAGAAAGCCATGATCAAAGGAGTATAAAAAATATATTAGGAATCACTTTTATATTCCACACACTTGCACATCTTGATCAAAGTGTATGACTTGCATCTCCTTAGATCTGGTTTTTGGCTTAGCAATATATGTGATGTAAGTTTGCCTCTCATTCATACCTACCTAAAACTCCACTCAAAGCTTTTTAGAGAGAGGATGAAAAGAAGCAAAAGAAATGCCTTGGTAAGGATCATACTATGGTAGAACCACCTAATCTAATGCCTCTTAGGAGTACTTGTCTTCTATTAGACACTAAGTACCTAAGAGAGGACACTAAACTACGCAGTTCCGTTGAGAACACCCCAAGGGAGAACTCAAAAATCCACATTTTTCCATCAGGATCATAAATGAGAGAATAAAGCTTACAACATTCTTAAGTCATTTCTTACATCACTTTATTATAGTACCAGAATATTATCTCAATTGATTATAACAGTGGAATATAACAATGTTATCAGAGTTACAGAGGAAGCATGATTAATTTAATGATATGGTGGAGCATTAACACAGTGGACATTTTTATACAAGAGATGCTAGCAAATTTTACATCTTTTCTTATAAAAATCTTTAGTGAGGGTTATAAATAAACACTATGGTCATAGCATGAAAGGAATCCTCTTTGAGCCCACTAGAAGGTTTCCACACACAAGAGTCAGCTCTAAGTATCCTCCGATCACCTGCAATAGGGGAAATAAAACCCTGAGTACTCGATTGTACTTAGCAAGACTTACCCGATAGGAGGAAAATCAAAGACTCTAAGGATATGCAAGGCTATATGGCTTATGGGTTATTGTATCTGTAGGAAGCATTATTAAACATCCGTCCCTATAGTCAATTTTATTAGCAATCATCATTAGTTCGTTAACTAACCATTCTATGTAAGCACCTATGCTACTTTCACGCAGGTGGTGAGCAATCAGAACCATTTTATCACCTTTGAAGTTCCAGTTCTTACTACGGTGCTAGACCATATCCAAGTCGTACCGTCTCACAGAAACGGTGATTCGCGAACCAATGTATCCTAGTTGGGTACCCTAAAACATACGCCCCGTTTGTACCCTAGGCACAAACAAGACCAACCCATTCCACTCCTATCTTGGGTCCAGGTCCCCGTCCAAACTTGGACTCCAAGACCCCACACTTGAGACCCAGTCTTAGTTTGGTGCTTAGACCTTCACCTTTCCCCACCTCCAATCAGTCAGTCTAGAAAGAGCCGGAACCCACGACAAGAGCTTAACGAGCCTTCCCGCTCCCATAAGCAAGTATGTGCTTATGATAATAAGTCTGTGACCTGACTACCATACACAGCAACGGATGATCCTCAGTTGACACAGGCGGAACAAGTACAATCTGAGCCTCGCTCGAATGCCTAACCAAGTCTAGATCCAAGGTACCATTCTACCCGGTCTCCAATTATCATTCATATCTATTCCATGTGATAGTAATGTAATAACAACAATAATATCTTTCCTATCTCTCGTGAGTGATAGGTAATCACTCAACTTCTACCAAATCCTATAGCATAGCAATCTACACGATCCTGACATACTAGTAGGACTCATATGATAATGATATATATATATGCAAGTGGTTTCATTTAACTCCTTAAAACTTAAGGCATAAGCATAAAATAAAGTGTAGAATAATATGGGTTATGCACCGGGGCTTGCCTGGGTAAGATATAACCAAAAGTTAGCATTCCATCATGGTGACATGATCATCAAGGCACCAACTTTTCTGCTACTTCGGTTGACTCCATGATCCATCGCTGTTCCTATTACGATATATGTGGACACAACGTAGAGACGTAATTAATCAACGGTAACTGCAACTCTTAAAAATATGATTATGCTCTGCAAGCTAATGAGCTAGCTTAAATGACTAACATACTAGTCTATGTATCCACGTCGTCAAGTAAGGCTTCGCCTTCAAAAAATATTCTAGTTTTAAAATCCCAAGGTGTTTCGGCATTTTATTGATTAAACATATATTTTCCAACTAGGGCTCATTTAGCTATCTTAGCAAACTAATTATTATAGAGCTACAAAAATTACAGTGAGCACCTAATAATGTGAGAAATATACTGTGAAAGTTTTAGAGCCAACACTATCACCAATTTATCACAAAAATTCCTACAAGTTTATATCTTACAATATTAAGCATCTTAAATTAATTAGATAACTCCTAAAAATATTATAAAAATATATGAACAAAATATACTAGCAGATAGATCATGATTTTAGAAACTGAATAAAATTAGTTTCATAATTTTGGTTAAGTACACAATTTTATATTGAATTTACAAGTTTACCTTAGAAATT
Organism: Miscanthus floridulus; assembly: GCF_019320115.1. Lineage (NCBI taxonomy): Eukaryota > Viridiplantae > Streptophyta > Magnoliopsida > Poales > Poaceae > Miscanthus > Miscanthus floridulus. The sequence goes on from NC_089588.1 coordinate 51,217,189, forward strand.
AAATTAGAAAATGCATTAGAAAAAGGAAAGGGCCAACAGCAACTCGTTCTGACCTGACAGCCCAGTGTGGCGCTGCTGTGCATGCGTCGCAGTGGCCCAGCATGGCCCAAGGATGGGGGCGCCCACGTGTGTTGGCTGTTTTGCAGAAAGGCCCCTGAGCTTTCAGAGATTAATATGACTACTATGCGCACTATTCCTACCATCAGTAACTTTGCAACCAAACCCTCGAATATTTTCGCCTTTACCATGGGAAGATCCCTGGATACCCCGTGCGCACCGGCACGGTGACCTACGGCATAAGGCAGCTACGCCGGGCAACCTAGGCTTGCTTCGACTAGAGTAAGGAGTCGACCACCATCTACAACTAAACACGCAAGGATGGATGACAGTTAGTGACTCGGAGGTGCACTATCGTGAATTGCAGCGGCGAGCGGCTATCCGCGGTGGTGGCGTGTCTGTTTCGATGAACCTATGTATGCTCAGCAGAGTAGAAAGTGGCGGATAAGCATCAGTGGCTCACCGTGGTGTACGCCCTATTGACAGTTGAAGCAAGGGAGCACTGCGATGGTCTAGCCACGTGCGAGTCACTAGGGCGGCGGTGCCTAGGGAGGGACACCCATGCGTCACCATGACTCCAGCAAGCGCCCTAGCAAAATGGTGTGAGCACCAGATAGAGGGAGTCAAGGCAAGCTCAATGTTACGAGCAATCGAACTGCTACCACTCCTACAAGCCTTACCTCCTAACCTACCGATTTGGCAGCGCCCATGACCGGCGATGAGCAAAAGGCCAAATTGTTGGTCGGTAGGGCATGACCAAGCTTGAGGGGAAGGAGACAGCTAGCCTACTTCCTAAGCTACCCACTAGAGCGAGGAATTGAACAGCGAAGCCACTGACGCTAGGAGGAAAGGAGGAGCGGTGACTCCGCGCTCAGCACGGTTGTGGGGAGGTCACACGAGTGAGCTCAAGCGGATTAAAACAAGGCAACCCTGATTGATGGCAGCAGTATGAGCATACATGCACGGATGATGAGACCAAGAGATTTGGCATGATGCTTTTGAATTGGAGCAGCCCCACTCAAGCAGGGACCTCCCATGGCAGGTAGTGAGTTAGGGCGAGCAGAGAGGCATCACCGTCACCCTATGACTGGGGTCAGTTGACCTAGACACAGTGGTGGTGGCACGGCTTGTCGTAGTTGAATCACAGGGCAGGGTGACTGCCATGTATGCACAACAACAATGGCCATGGCCTCCACCTAACCCCACACGCGGCTCAGCAGTCAAGATGGTGCATGCTCGTGGTGACAGCGGACGCACGTGATTGCCGCTGCGCGGCTGCTCTCGGCTACACCAGCATAGCGTAGTGGTAGCACATCGGCATAGCGCAATAGTGTGGTGCAGCGCTCATGAGCACATGAACCAAGGCACAGCTCAGTCGGCCTGACAAGAGGTGGTCGCGACCCGCTTGGCCCAACGTATAGCACGGGTGCCGACAAGACAGCCGCCGGCAAGGTCACACGCGATGCACTTGTGCAACAGTGCGTGCACCCCCACACGACGCCGCACTCCCGAGCACGGTGACCGCGCACATTGGACCAGCCAGCCCGAGGTGAGGTCATGCATGAATTTTAAAGCGAATCAAAGACGGCTGGTTGCCTCGATTGAAACTCAACCAATTTCACTGACCCAGAGACAACACTGCCAGCCATCTAGCGAAGTAATCATCATGACCATAGAGCAACCATAGAGGGAGATAAAAGGATGCCAACATGGGCTCATCACTGGAGTGCCGGTTCACGAACAAAGCGCCAACAATGCGGTTACGGCGCGTTCTAAGGAGGTTTGGGCAATTTTTACGAGAGCAACGTGACATCCCACACAACTTCGATCTACACCATGCTCATGTACTCACTTTGATGCAATCAATAATACCAAAACATGCTGCTAGTGTTTAAACATTTTAACTAGAATTTAAATGTCAAAATAGCATTGTCTTACTACTTTTCTATACTTAGAAAAGTTAAGGATTTCAGTTGGGGCTAAGTAACCATTAACTCTTTTGTCGTAATTTTTAATAGGTCTAAACCTTGTTAACTTCAACCAACAAATACTTCATGCAGTAGTCCATACCTTATACTAACCCATAGGAGCAAAATATTTAAGCACAATTTAACTATTTTGCTCAATATAAATCACCAAAAATGGTATTTTAACAATAGTTCATGTGTTTGCCGACTTAACAAAAAGAGCTTATCTTAATGTCAAATTTGATTTTTTTAGCTCCCAAGAGCACTAGTTAACACTATTTATTTTGGTTTTTCTCAACCACAAAAGTGAGTCACATAGGATTCGATTATCATTTCACGTGCGTTATAAATTTTAAAAACTCCAAAACTTGTTTGGCTAATCCCTCTCGAACCTAAATCTCAGTGCTAAGCAAGCTCATAACACTGGGGGTGTTACAATCTTCCCCCTTAAAAGAATCTCGTCCTGAGATTCGAAACAAGAATCAGAAAGGAGAAAATGTGATTACACTTCATAGATCTGAAAGTACACGGAAGGTTACATGATGTCGAATACTAAACCACACAGGGATTTAGAGATACATGGTTAAGAGCAACCTAGTACAACCAAGGCTTAATTGAGAAGTCGAGATAGACGAGAATAATGGAGAAACAACAAGAAAATCATTATCCAAAACATGGCGTATGTCTAACAGATCTAGAAACAAGCGACTAAGAACTCAAACATTATGAACCCTAAGACCAAACTAACTAGAGATGGACTTGAACTCCTTTGACAAAAAATTCCAGATCACTTCTTTTTCTCAGATTACACAATCACCTCTGACTGGCGACCATTGTTCCACGAACGGTGACTGGATCTCGTAGCTCTGCTTCGGATTCAAGGGGATGAGGACAAAGGAGAGAGCAAGGGCATCTTATAGTGGCAAACAAAGGTGGGGGCACCATGCACTAGGAGTGGAGGCAGTGTGGATGAGAGACACTGATGGTTTACGAGGTGAGGAAGAGGTCGGCCATGGTGCGCTCCCTACGTGAGCTTGAGTGGAGGGAGGAAAAAGGAGAGGAGAGGGGTTCGCTTGACGAGGGAGGCGTACGGGCGGCCGTGTCCCTGTAGCACCCAGTTTTAAGAACAAAACCAGATACACACCATATGTGAGCCCAGGATGTCAAATCTCACATGTAGCTACAAATAAGGGTAATATCAATAGACAATGCTCAATATATAACGTACTTAGTATAAAGAATATAACCTTAGATAGCAAACAACGGAAAGACAACTCTGATCTTTAGGTGAAGACTCCAATTTCACATGGATAACTGACTAGTTGATCACAAGCCTAATTCCTCCAAACTCTAACAATCTGGTACCCATCCGGGATTTTTATCCAAATATGTGAAAAGTAAAGCAAGCGTAAGTACATGTCGTACTCAACAAATATAACAAGGGGTTCATGAGGATCAAAAGGCTGACACTGGTTTAACTACGATTAGCTTTTAATGAGTCATCTTTTAGCAATTGGGTGGCAACATGTTTAATCACAAGCCCACATAAGCACATGATCAGGTAAACATGAATAATGAATAGCATAAATGGTAATCATTAGTGAGCATCTTTATCATCAGTATCATCAGTGTTCATCATCATTAACCATTAATGATCATCTATTCCGTAAATGTTCCAAGGCCGCTCGTGACTGTGAGCACGACTGATATACCAGTTTTACACTCAGCAGAGGTTGTACACTTTCATTGTGAGTCGTGATTTACCCTTTCGCCCGAGGTAGCTAATCTCTTGACCCACTTCCAAGGAAGGTCGACAGGGTTCACTATGAAGCCTTTCAAAGGTTCATCTAACAAGTTAGGGCCATTAGATTCACTCGGCAAACAGATATAGGAACCCCCCTATTGAATGGCACAATTCCATCACGGCTATACACATAAGAGTAGAGGCTGTCCTATACCCGATTTGGCAAGCCATTCTTATGCCAATAAAGGTAACCACTAACAACCTAGAAAAGGTCCTCATACTGAGCTAAAGCCAGAGCCATGTAGCCCTCATAGTTGTATTGTAAGTCCCGGATGATCGCTTATAGATAAGTCCTTCGGGAGAGGAATCTAGGGCACCATAAAAATAGCCCAATGCTCTAGCCTCCTTGTTCCATGTTGCTAAAACGCATCTTTTAGTGTTTATTGCATATTCCATTAGTCAAGTTCCAAGATCATGTCTTTAGTTGAGCACTAGCATCAAACTACCCAATGCAATACCCCATAGGTATCAAGGCACAAGGTACAAAGTACTAGGAAATCCTTAGTGGTAATCAAGGTAAACACATGCAATATGAATTAAGTGATTAAAGGTGAATAGGTAACAAGGATGGTCCCATGCTATACTTGCCTTAAACTTATATCCTTCTTCGAGTCCAAAACTTCAAAGATCTGCTTCTTGATTCACCACGTATAACTCACCGACTAGACATCATCATAAAGCACCGCACAAGCATCCCTGCAATCATATACGAAGCAAACAATAGATCTAAATTAGAATAGTACACCAAGCATAAAATCAAGATAAAAAGTTTGTAAAACGAATCTATGTCTTGCTACGAACACACAAACGCGAAAAAGCACACTAATCGGAGCTGTAATGAAAAAGATACAACTACTGAAAGATTTGCTTTATAAAAGTGAACCAAGAACTTTACAAATTTTATCTATATAAAAAGATATATAAGTTATTTTAGAGAAATACTTGGGTTGTGTTAAGTCAAAATTCAAATTTGCATTTAGAAGACAAAAGTAGAATTAATCATATTTTATTTATAAAATCTAGTTGCATAACTATTATTCAAGTTAGGAGTTAAACCAAGAAATTCCAAAATTAGTGACATGATAAACATCGTTACTAATGCATAGTTTATGTTGTTATGAATCCAACGCAACTTGAATGGGCTAAAATGGAGTTAAAACATAGAAGATATGAAATAAACAAGATTTCCTTTAATAGAATAATAAATTAAATTTAATCATGAATTTTAAAAGTTAAAAATATATCTAACAGTAGTATGAACATGTAGATTATAAAATTATGAACCTAACGCAAGTTGAACGGATCAAATCGGAGTTAAAACAGGGAAGTTATGGCTAAAACAAAATTAGTGGCAAATCGGTAAATAAGTGAAAACGTATTTTGGATCTAAACCAAAATAAAGAACGCTTTCAAAAGAAGAAAACGAAATCAGGAAAGATGTTTTGGACTATAGGTTTAGTCTCAAATATTTATAAGGGCTCTTTTGCAAATCTAGCAACGAAGGGGTATCCTTCATCTAGGGCTGTCGGATTAGATTTGAACGGCCGGGCTAGAAGTGGAGGGGAGAGAGAGCATGGTCACTGGAATAGGGCCGGCGGCGAGGCATCCACAGCAGCACCATGGAAAAGCTAACCAGAGCTCTTGGTTCTTGGCATACCGAGCATGGTTTGACTCATCGGTGACATGGGGAGAGAGAGGAGGGGGTGGGGAACTCACCGGACCCAAGAGAAACGAGCGGGGACCAACGGAGGGTAGCGCAGCGCTCGGTGAAATGGCGATGGCTCTCAAGCTCGCGGTGGCGCTGATGTAGGGCAAGGGCAGCTGTGGCTTCTTTCCAAAACGAGATGAGGAGAGCGGCGTAGGATCAGGCGACTATATAAGGGGCATGGAAGCTTGGTCGACACGGCATCCGCGGCATAGCGGAGCCGAACACGGCGGCGTCGGCGCGGTGGTGTCTAAGCCGGTCACGAGACGAAGGAGGAAGGAGACACCTAACGGGTGGACCTGACGCATCAGTGGGGAAGAGAAAAGACGCGCACGTGGCGTGACTTGGGCCGGGCGGATTGGGCCGTGTGGGAGGAGCGGCGGTGACGCTGGGCCGGTGCGCGGCAGTCAGCCCAAGAGGAAACGGCGCGCGGGGAAAGGAAAGGAGTGGCAACACTAGGATGAGCCACGGCTACTTGGCTACGAGGAGGGAGGGGAGCAGTTGGGCCAGCTCGGGAGAGTCCTGAGGAGAAGGGAAGAGGCCGGGCCTTTTGGCCAAAAGAGAGAGAGAGAGCATTTTCCTTTTTAATTTCTTTTCAAATCCAATTCAAATATGAACCAAATCAAATTTGAACACGGTTTAAAATACATTTTTCAGTTCAAATAAAAAGAACAATTTTGGGTAATTTCCCAAAAATAAATTTTACAACTTAAAAAAATACTTTTATTTTCAAATTCTCTTTTTCTTTCTTTTCTTTTTCTTGAAAACCATTTTAATTTCATTTGCAAAAGCAATTTTAACCATTTTAAATTTTCAATCAAAACCACTCAATCAAATACATCAAATGCAAGGGCATGTATGCCCAAACATGTTGCTAAACCTTATGATGAATTTTAATTAAATAAAATTTTTTATTTTCCTATATTTTATGAGCACAAAATTCAGAAATAAATCATTTTATAATTATTTTCAAAAGAGCCAAATTTTAGGGTGTTATTGTCCCCAAAAGCGAAAAATAGGAGGGGGGTCTAGTACTGGGACGTGGGCGAGGATCGAGAGCCGATAGGATGCTGGGAAAAATGGAAACGCACATCGCACGAGTACGGTGGATGCGGTATAATGCCGTGGTTACACGAGAACGGGGTACTAGTGGACCCTGACACTGACGACATCTGCAAGGCATGCTGTAATATTGATCGGCGTGCATAGCATGGTCGAGCTAAACACAAGGCTTGGGACATGACATCCACTTAGGCTTTTCCAATCACTCACTACTACCCAAGGGCTAACTTTTCCTTGTTGTTCTTCTTTTCCTTCCCTTCCGAGTTCACAATATGCTCCAACCTTTTGTATGAACTGAGATCATGACATACATGCTTCCTCCAAAACCACCTTCTCTTATTTACTTTGAGGGAACACTATTTCATCAATCCATTGTTGATTTCCCATTCGAACACCTGAATATTTCTAAGAAGAATATTTTGTATCAAGAGCGGTATGGCGGTGTAACTTGGTAAAGGTGCTTAGTCAACAACCTCGATACCAGCGTGTGTGGAGCAGCGTCACCATGTGGCAGGTGTTCCATAGGGGCCCTCGGCTTTGTCATGGCACCATAAGCTATTAACCAGGCAACTATTACCAACTTACACGCAATGAAGGCAGTGGGGTCATAGACCACAAAATCAGAGGACTATTATAAGGAAAGATTCAGACAATAAGGGTCCTTTCGCAACAAGGGACAAGGAATTCAAATCCCACAACGGATTTGATTTAAAGAGATTCAAGTGTTCTGCTAGGACATCCATAATTAGTTGATACAGTGTCCTACGTTATCCAATCATGGCTGGTCTACTCGCACCTAAATAGTAACTTCTCTTGTAACCCACTTAATGTCGCCCTTGAAAACCCTATGCACGTCTAACGAGACCTAAGAGTAGATGGATGCAATAAACACAACAAAATAAATAAAATGCACATTCCAAACGTCCTTATGCCGGTACAACATACATGCACTCACTCTCCCATTGTCGACACATCGTTCACCTTCCTTACGACCAGACGATCTCAACAACTACGAATGAAATACAACGAAAAGATTACAATACTAGAGGGCAGAGATGAAAAACACCACTAACTATGGGTACATCTTCCTAAGGCAACTAATCTACTTTGTCGGACCACACATCTTCATTCCCATGCTTGGTGGATTCTTTTACCGCCCTGGCTATGGATCTGCCTCCTCTCTAGGTAGTGGCTGAGTGAGGGGAAGCAAGGGCTCTACTTTTGATACCTCCGAGGGTGGAGGTGCTAGCGATACTGCAACACTGATTCTCCTTCTTTTTTGGTGGGTGGACATGGATTCCCTCCAAGATCAAGGGATCCTTCCTTTCAGCGGCCAGCGTCCTACGCTTGGCCTTGGTGACAAGGTAGGCCTCTCCCAGCTGATGGGCATGCTGATCTTCGGCCTCCTTTAGGGCTTCTGACATGATAGTCTCACGACTCTCTACGATCGCCACACTGGCATGCGCTTTGGCAAGCTGCACCTAGAGCATCCTGGAGAAGATCTCGGCTTCCTCGGCTCGCCGAAGGCATTTCCTCAGCTCTGAGGCTTGCCATCATACTGCTTGTCCAGAGCAAGCAGGTATGTGGTAAATGCACCATGGTTGGACTATCTTCTTGCGCATCCTGCCCTTGCAAGGCCTCCATGCGAGCCCTCCATACCCATTGATTCTTTTCCAAAGGTGGAAAGAACCTCCTGGGGGTACGAGCAATGGGCTCTTCATAGATTTGGAGCCATTGTTGAGGATGGATTCAAACCCCGTACTTAGTAGTGACATTAAGAAATACCAGCAATGGTGATGATGATGGATCATGCTCGGGCTATAAGAGTGATGTGTCTACAAGCTCATTCGCTACATCACATTGCTCCATGTCATAAGGTGACACTAAGGTATCTAATGCAAATGTGATTGATCTTGATTCATATGAGGAGCTTCTAGGTAGATTTGGTAGCATGATCAAAGCTTTAGAAAAAGAGATGGCTAAAACTGAGAAATTGAAAAATAAAAACACTTTTCTAAAGAAAACATGTGAACAACAAAAGCATCTACTTTATGTTACTATTTGTTCATATGAGGAGCTAAAATTGGCTCCTGAGGAACTTAGTGTTACTCATGATAGCTTGGTACAAGACCATGTTTTTCTTACTAAAGATCTTTCAAATGAAAAATCTAAAACTAGTGAGAGCTCATCACATGGGTCAATTGATCAATCATATGTTGTTGCTAACTCTTGTGATGTAGGCAAGAAGCATGTATCCACCTCTTGTGATGATTTATTAGCTATGCCATGTTCTTCACATATAGATGCTTGTTCTACTTCTATGTCTTGTGAGACTAACCTTTTGAAGGAGAACAATGAGCTCAATGAACAAGTGAAGAATTTGAGTAACAAGTTAGAGAGGTGCTACAACTCTAAATTCACCTTTGAGTATATGTTGAAGACTCAAAGAAACTTTGGTGACATGAGTGACATTGGCTTCAACAAGAGCAAGATCAAAGGCAAGAGATGGGGAAAGAAAAAATATGAAAGAGAGATGAAGAAGCAAGAACAAGAGAAGCTTTCTCATTTCATGTGCTTCAAGTGCCATGAAGTGGGATATCTTGCAAATGGTTGCCCCAATGATGAAAACCTCAAGTTGAAGAAGGAAGAAGAGAGGCTAAAGCATGACAAGTGCTTCAAGTTCCGCACATGGGGTTATCTCACCTCTATGTGCCCAACCAAGCAATTGGTGAAGCAACAAGTAAAGCCTCAACCAAAGCCACAAGTTGAGCAAGAAGAGAAGCCCCAAGAGCAAATCAAGATCAACCATGAAGATGGTGGTGATTTGATGAAGAAGAAGAAAACTAGAAGGGGTGGAGAAGCAAGAGAAAGAGCAATACGTCTAATGATGAATCAAGATGCAAAGAAAGTGAGCAAGAACAAAGAAGAGAAGATGAAGGAAGTTGCTCACATCAAGTGCCACAGTTGTGACATATTGGGCCACCTAGTTTTGGATTGTCCAAACAAGCTTGAGAAGAAGGCTCAAGCAAGCAAGGAGAAGCACCACATGAGCAAGGAAGAGGAGGCTCAATCAAAGAGAAAGTGTTACTCATATCGGGAAAGGAGACACATGGCACATTCATGTCCCCTAGGTAATACTCCTAAGCCTATTTTAATTGATGATGATTCTATGCTTAGAAAGGATGGAAATGGTACCTCATTAGTTGTAATTGCAAAACATCCCACTATCCATACTACGGCAATGCCTAAGTATGTTGCTCCTAACTTGAGAGGACCCAAACTAGTTTGGGTACCATCAAAAAGTGGATGATTGTTTATAGGTACCATCGGCATTGGAGGCTTGATTCAATTGAATTCGTATTGTTCATCATATGATTGAGTCAAGTTGTGAAGCTTAGTGCATATCCAAACCCAATGCCAAGTCAAACAAGTGAAGTCCAAGTGCTACAATATACAAGTGCTATAATTCAAGTTGTGGTGATTTATTGGATTATTGGATGGCTTGCAAATATGAGAGTTGAAGCTTGCTAGTTGGATGATCATAAGCTAACCAAGGTATATCTCTAGTTGATCTAATTCATTTGGGTGCATATGAGTTGATTGAATTGGATATATATGCATATGTTGCTTTCTATGAGATGTTCGGATGGATTAAATGATTAGTAATCAAATTTGAGTTAGTTTGAATGGATAAGTTCATGATATGACTTTTAGTAAGTAGATTGAATGGATATATGTCTTGTGAAAGTATTCAAACAAGTTAGCTTCAAGTTTGATTCACTTTTGATGAAGTTTAGCTCAAGTATTGAAACATGTCCTATATTGAAAATCTGAGCTAGTTAAGATCAAGTCTGAGTTTGAATAACCAAATCTATTTGTATTGGCTTGAAATTTGTTATGTATACTCTAGACTTATGGTATAAGTTTTTGTAGAAATTTCATGATAATTGGATAAGAATTGCTTCGGTTTTCGAGTGAATCTTTTCAGCTATAGTGCATCAGTTTTCAGCATGTAGAAGTGTGGGAAGATGTGAAATCTGGTAGCAATCAAGAAGTTAAATGAAGCCCAACTTTTTACAGCTGCTAGATACCTTAGTGAAGCACATCTCCACCAAATTTCATAGTATTTGGGTCTGTACATTGAGGGATATGGATTATTTATTGAAGGGTACAGAATCTGCTAGAAAAATAACAGTTATTGGATTCATCAAGAGTCACTTTGATTGAAAGGTCCTCAAGTTGGAAATATGTTTATAAGTGATTTAGGCACCTATGTTTGGTTTTGAAATGAGCTAGAAGCATGACAAGCAATGAGTACAAGGCCATTTAATTGTGAAATGTATTTGGCACATATTTGGTACTCAAGTTTAAGATCATGATAAAACTCAAGATGAAGATAGAGTTTAAGTTCTAGTGATTATTGGAGACCATTCGCTAGAAAGAAAAGGACTTAAACAAGTAGAAAGAAAATGACTTAAAGAAGAATTTAATGTTACTTATCAAGTTAAGTCCATCACTTAGATCAATAAATCAAATCATTTCAAGTGAGTATCAAGGATGGTTCTTTGGAGAGAGATCACTTCTCCCTAGTGTAGGGGCTTGTTGTAACACCTCTGGTGTTATGAGCTCACTTAGCACCTAGGTTAGACCTAAGAGGAATCACCTAATAAATTTTTAGGTTTTTAAAACACACATGGAATGACGAGCGAGTCTTATGTGGTTCACTTTGTTGGACTAAACTAAATATCTGAGTTAATTCACTTAGTGCGTAAAAGTATTTAAAAATGTCCGATAATGATTTTAGCAAGTAAATGGCGAATGACTTGTTCTGTTGGATTGAGCATGAAAACAATTTTTTTAAACAAAATTTGTTGAAAGTAAAATTTACTAAATAATAAAACCTTAGAGTTTAGTTACGCTTGTTAGTGCATCAAGTTGTTTAGAAAATGAATTTTTGGAAGCTAAAATAATATAAAATATAAATAGGAAAAATCATATCATCAGCAGGATATGAACATCGTGAATATGTTGGTATGCTTGTTCGAGTGCCAATGTGATGTTGTTAGTTTTAAAATAATAACGAAAGTGTCGCTGACCACTCAACTCACCTACCTCACCGGTACGACGCGCACGTTATGAGATAGGACCGAACTTGCTGGCCTTGTCGGCTGCTTGCTTCCCCTCCCTCTACTGGTCTTGCCACGTTTGCCTGGCGATCATATCGTGCATTCACATGCCTTGTCTCAGCCTGGTTGGCACATGTCCTGCTCTGTCCTTGCGTCTGCTGTCCAAATGGTCTTGGTCATCTAGTGGAGAAGAGATTTCGTTAATGCAGCGGAGCCCACGCTTTTAATAGGTCCATTGCATAGGGGCATCAGAAAGGGAGCACGTGGTTCTGCCCCTGCCCATGCCGTGTCCTCTCGCTTCCCTGTGCACGCGTAGGCGCGCCGCTGCTGGCCAAGCTACACCGTCTCGCCCTGTCCCCCCACCCACGTCATGCCTATGAAGTTGGTGGCGAGCCGCGCACGACTCCTCGCTCTCCCTCATGTGCTTGCTCTTCCTTGCCTCCATCTGCTCCCCTCTCTCTGCCGAGCAGTCACAGTGGTCACGCACCGCCGTGCCGCACCTCACGCCCGCCGGTGCCGGCCCTCCCCTACGCGAGCGCACGCAAGCCCCCTCGGCCTACTATGGACCGCTATCTCTCTTGTGTGCCAAGCCATGTTGCCATGCACCACAGCCTCCTCCTCGATGGCCGTAGCTCTGCACCACCGATGCCGCTCCCTGCTGCTCCCAGCGACCTCCTATGCGCACCTACGGCCGCTTCCATCGCCGGCCGCCGCACGCAAAGGCACACCCGAGCCCCACTGCACCATCCTCTCGAGCGCCTTCCCCACAGCTGCCGTCGAGCAGAGTACCCGTCCACCATAGCCACCCTTGTGCTCTCCCTTTCTTCTCCAAATTGGCCACGCTCAACTCATCCCCCTCCAATTGCTCACGCCCATGACTGAGCTATGTCCTTAGCTAACCTTCGGATGAAGCCTCGACGATATACGTCCACTGGTGTAGCCATGTGTGGCCTCGCCATCGTCGTGGTTGCAATTGGCACTAAAGCTTGGCTCCTCCATGGGCATGCTCTCCTCGTCCATCTCCTCCTTGTTTTTACCTCGTCTCGGAGCTACCTTGTTACCTTGCCACTTCTGCTGCAACAGGTTCTCTAATGGAGCTTCATATCACTGGGAACGTTGGCGCTAGTCCGGTTCGCCGCCACCACCACGCCGGCACACGTGGGTAGCTCTCCTCGCATCGTATCCGACCGAATCAACACCTCTAGCAGTACCTAGGTGAGACCCTATTGCTTCCCCACCCCTCAGATCACTCTATATCATGTTCGTCTCGTTGGAGCGTGTGCGCCACTACCGGTAAACCCCACCAACACGGACAGTCGTGCCCTGCCCACCGTCGGGTGCACTGGCCCCCCGGGTCACTCTCCACGGCCACATTATCGCCGTGAGGGGGCCCGCGCGCCTCGTCACCCACCCTGCGTCGTCGACGAGCCCTCCCGGCTGGAACCAGTGTCGATCGGCCATGACTTGCTGCATTAGTCTGCTCTAGATTCTCAGAGACATGCAAAAACAAGAATTGAGACAAGTATAGGGTGCTAGGTGAAGAATAGATGACTCATTTGAATAGTGAGCTAGATTATACGTTTATTAGTTAAAAACCTAGGGTCCTTTTTGCAAAATGGACGGTGCACCCTGGGCTTTCCCACCTAGGCCGGCCTGCATTGCCGCCTAGGCTGCACGCTGTGCGCCTGTGGGCCGAGCCGACTCATCGGTCGTGGGCCGTGCTGGAGCCATGCTCGCTGTGGGCCATTTGGGCCGCGGTGTTCTTTTCTGTTTCCAAGGAATTAGTGAAGATTTCCTAATATAAATTCTGAGCTGATTTTGTTATTTAAATATAAAATCATTTAGGAGTCCAAAAAATTGTGGAACAAATTTCATGGAGTTCCTAAAATCGTGATCTATCTATTAGCGTAATTGGTTCATCTAGTTGGTGCTGTTTTTAGGGTTGCTCTAATTATTTTAAAATGTTTAATATTGTTAAAATGTGAACTTATGGGAATTTTTGTGGGGAATTGGTGATAGTGTTGACCCTAAAAATTTATAGTAAATTACTAATATTATTAGTTGCTCAATATAATTTTTGTAGCTCTAGAATAATTAGTTTGCTAGATAGATAATAATGCCCTATTTTGAATAAAGATTAAAGTGATAGAATAGAATAAAGAAATACCTTAGAATTGTATGACTAAAACACTTGTTGGGAAATGACACCTTTCTCGATGATGTTGATACGTAGATTAGTACATTAGTCATTAGAACTAGCTCGTTAACTTGAAAGGTGTAAATCGTATTTTATGAGTCACGGTTGCAGTTGATTAATTATGTCTTTGTATTGCATCGCATTGCATATCATAATAGGGACGTCGATGGATCGGGGAGTCATCTGGAGTATCAGAAAAGATGGTGTCTCGAGGGTCGTGTCATCACGATGGGAAAGCTAACTTCTTATTAAATCTTACCTAGGCAAGCCCCGGTGCATAACCCCTACTTTTTTGCACTTTAAATTATATTTGTGCATTAAGTTTTAAGGAGTTGAATGAAACCCACTTGCATATATATCTTTATCCTATGAGTCTTACTAGCATGACAGGATCGTGTAGATTGCTATGCTACAGGACTCCGGTAGAAGTCGAGTGATTACCTATCACTCGCGAGAGATAGGAAATATATTACTGTATTGTTATCACTTGGAATATATAAATGGTGAAAGGAAAAATGGAGACCAGGCAGGGATATGGTTTGGGTATTGGTGGGTGTAAGAGGTTGTGTCATGCGGCCAACGGGGCATAGCTTGGTTACACTGTTTTCCCTATCTGTGTCGGTTAAGGACCGACCGTTGTATTGGGTTCTAGGCAGGTCATAGACTTATTATCCCAAGCACATACTTGGGTATGGGCGTAGGGAAGACTTGTTACTCTCTTGTCATGGGTTCTGGCTCTTTTTAGACCGACTGTCAGGATGGTTTTTAGGTGGAGGTCCTTGCACCGCACTGAGTTCAGGACTCAAGGGCGGGGGCTTGGAGTCCTAGTTTGGATGGGGACCTAGGTCCCATGATAGGAGGGTAGTGGGTTTGTCCTGCTTGTGCCTGGAGTACAAGTGGAACGTGTGTTTTCGGGGTACCCAGCTGGGCACATTGATTCGCGAATCATTGGGCAATCTAGTACGGCTTGTCTACAGTCTCGCAACGTAGTAAGAACTGGAAGATGAAAGATGGTAAAATGATTTTGATTGCTTACCACCTGCTTGAAAGTAGCACAGGTGCTTACATAGAATGATTAGTTAATGAACTAATGTGACTGCTAATAAAAATTGAATATAAGGTCGCATTCTTAGTAATGCTTCCTATAGATGCAATAAACCGACAAGCCAGATTGCCTTGCATATCCTTAGAGTCTTTTCTTTCCTCCTGTCGGGTAAGTCTTGCTGAGTACAATTGAGTACTCAGGGTTTTATTTTCCCCCTGTTGCAGGTGACAGGTGGATGCTAGAGCTGGCCCTTGTGTGTGGATTTCTCCTGGTGGGCTCAGAGAGGATTTTATGCTGCGATCATAGTTTTATTTATAACTCTCCCTAAATATTTTTATAAAGGGAAGTTTTATAATCTGTTGTCATAGTTTATATATCAATGCTTCATCATGGCATGAATAGATATTTATTTTCGCTGAAACTCTGATCACATGTTTATATTCCGCTGTTAAATTAAATTGTTCATAACTCTGATAACATAATCATATTCTGCTATTATCAACAGTAAATATTATACTCTGATGCTATATTAAAAGTGATGTAAGAAATGGTTTAAGCATGTTGTAAGCTTTATTCTCTTATTTGTGATCCTGATAGAAAAATATGGATTTTTGGGTTCTCCCTTGGGGTGTGCTCAACGGAACCGTGTAATTTGGTGTCCTTCCTTGAGTACTTAGTGTCTAATGGAAGATGAGTACTCCTAGGAGGCATTAGATTAGGCGGTTCTACCACACTTGCTGCCTATGTGTAGGTAAACTAAGTGTGGTACTTGGATGGCTAATATAAAAGTGGTGGTCTAAGGGATATTCGAGATACTTAGTTGAAGCAATCAAAAGGATTGATCTAGCAAGCAAGCAACACCCAAAAGAGAGTTAGTCATGGCAATTCAAGTGATATTCCAAATAGTTCTCTCATACAAGCAATAAAAAATAAAGAATCAAGCCAACCACAACAAGAGTTAGTGCACTTGATCATTAGTGGTTCACATTTCATATGGGTGAAGAATGGATTTCTCTATTGATGAATGGTCTTCATCAAGCTTATAATTGGACTTCACATTGCTATTGGAGAAATGAATTAGAATCTATGTGACTATCCTCTTCTCTAACATAGCAAAGGTATCATTGTAATGTGCATGATCATTTTCATCCCTAACTAGTATGTGGTTAGTGCATATAGTACGTGCTTTATAGGATCATGCATGACAAATGGAAGTTTAAAATTCATAGCCTACCACTATTGCTTAAATGATTAGTTCATCTAGTGGTAGTGTATGAGTTTGTTCATGAGCTAGTGAACCCAAGTATTTGATTTAATTTGGATTGCCAACAAGTGACAAGTACAACCTTGATAAGATAACCTCAATATGAGTGTGAAGAATCTTAGAGAGGGTTCAAACCTGACTTGGAAGCTTAGGCAAATCAACTTAGTTTAAGTCAATATTAGAAGCTCATGATAGTGACAAGAGTATAAGAACAAGACAACAATGTAAATGGATATCTAGTTTAGTTGCTTCAAGTGGTATCTAGACTCAAATTATCTTTCAAGAAGAATTCACAAGTGGTGTTTAGATCCACTTACAAGTGATATCCTACAAGTGGTACTCATGGAGATAGCAAGTGTTCAAGAAATGGTTTTATTGACAAATCCGACAAGTGGTTCCATGATATTCTTTCAAGTGGTATCACATCTACATGTGGTATCAATCATACAAGACGATGGTTCCACAAGTGATCCTCAACTTTAAGTGATCATCAAGTGAAGCAAGTTCCCTCATATTCAAGAGCTTAAGATTGTCAAGTGGATGACCCATGTTTGGACATAGGGGAGGTGCCCCACTACAATTGGTATCAAGGTCAAAGATCCTACAAGTGATGTCATTCCAACAATCAAGTGATGTCCATAAAAAATGTAAGATTGAAAGTGTCGAGCATCTACCCCAAAATGCAACCCTTTGTATCAAAGAGATGCACACCTTTTATAGAAATTGATGACAAAGGGGGAGAGATTGAGACAAAGATATGACAATTGGGGATTTGGATATGGAGAATGGACAAAGAGGGAGCAACATTAAGGAAATGAGAAGGATCAAATTCTTGGACAAGGAGAAGCACAAAAGTAGGTGGAGCAAGCTCATGAATTTTTGATTGATTACATTTGATATGTGCATAGTCATGCGCTTGCTTGTATTGCATAAGTTTTAAATTTTATATGCATGCTTGTGTGGTGTATGCTAGTTGTAGAACTTGAATAATGACTTGATAACTAGCATGCATAGGATGGTAGCTAGACTTGTATTTCTACATGTGGTACTAGAACCTTGATTATAATGTTGATCTCACGGGGTTTCTAGTATTTTTGTCTAGCTACTCATGGTGCTAAGGATGGCATTAAAAGTGCAACTCCGATTGGTATCATGCTTCAAAGGTTAATTTTTTACACCTTAGCATCATTGGTAGTAATTAATCTCCTATAATTCCAATCTATGCATATGTGCGAGCTTCAAACCAAACACTCTTAGCACATATGTGGGGGGAGCTAATACTACCAATTCGGATTTGTGGCACTTGTCCAAAATCATTTACACATGGTAAAATTGCTTAGGCAAGCAACATGAATCCAAAAGTGCTTAATTTCCATATCTTTGTAGAGTTGCCATCAATTACCAAAAAGAGAGAGATTGAAAGGTCCTTGTTTGGTTTTGATAATTGAGTGACAACCTTAGGTGGACTAATATGTGGTTGAGTGAGATACACAGGTGATTAGTCCACAAGTACATCATGTGTGAGTAACCTATGCCATGAAGGTAAAATGGCTTGAATATGTTGCAAGGCTCACACATGTGATGAAGGAGCTCATTGCATATGAGACATGACATGGAGTCATGTGACTAAGGTGGAGAAGATCAAGACAAGACTTGGCTTGATGGACCGGTTGCAAGCGTGAAGGGCAAGTTAGAGGCTTTGGAGCAATAGACCATGTGGCGGTGAAGCTTGAGTAAGACTTGGCACCGATGGACGAAGGCAACGACAAAAAGCAAGTAAGGTCAAGATCGATGAACCCACAAGATCACATGATGATATGAAGTGGATCATATCATGTGATTGGTTGTTGCATGTGTTGCATCAACAATCGAGGAGATTGAATGGAATGCTCAAGGCAAAGGTATTTTTGTAGGGCATTTCATTTCACCGGTCATAGGTGTGTAGAGAAGTTTATGACTGGGTTTAGGATAGATGGTCATACTATCAAGAGGGGCAAACTTGTTTGCATATTGGTCATCTAGTGCCACTCAAGTGATCTAACTTTGCATACGTGTTAGGATCGAGTGGCATGGTGAATTGAGTAACTAACCTTTTGGGAAATGTTTGTGAAATGCTAACACACATGCACAAGTTGGTGAACACTTGATGGAGTTGGCACATTTGCAAAAGTAAAGTCAAAAGTTGAAGAAAGGAGGCAAAACTGGGCTCGGGGTGTTGCCTTGGGAGTACCGCCACCCCCTATTCGATACACCGCGACCCCTGTGGCGGTGACCGACTGGTGGAGGCTGAGAAGGAGGAGTTGGTTGGTGCCCTTGGGGGCACCGCCACTATTTGTCCAGTGGCACCGCCACCCCTAGGGCGGTGCCCACCTAGCCTAGGTCCCGAGCAGTGGTGTGTGGGGTGTTCACCGTCGTGGGGAGGGCGGTGGCACCACCAGTGGCTGTCCAGTGCACCGCCGTGGCACCGCCATTTTTCTCCCGAGAGCAGCTGAAGTAGGGCTAGTCACTGCCTGGGCACCACCATGCCTAGGGCGGTGCACCGCACTATTTTTTTAGAGACTAGGGTCTTCGCAGGGTTGGCCTGGGTGGTCATCGCCACCCCTAGGGCGGTGCCACCGCCACCCTGTCCGGTGACCGTTGGAATTTGACCGTTCGAGAGGGCACCGTCGTGTCCGGTGCCCTCGCAGAAATGTGCTCCAAGGATCCAACGGCTCTATTTGGCTTGGGGCTATAAATAGAGGCGGGGCTCGATTTTAGGCTGGTTGCTGAGCACTCTTAAGCCTTGGTGGCTTGTGTAGGTGTGCTTGGTAGCCCTCTAACTCACATACGCTTGATAGTGATCATCCGATTGAGTGTGAGTGAGATTCTAGTGCGATCGCATTGTGAGAGTGCATCGAGTGGCACTAGGTGACCAAGTTGCGAGCCGGTGGTGCTTGTTACTCTTGGAGGTTGCCACCCCTAGACGGCTTGGTGGTGGTCTCCGTCGAAGTACGCAAGGAAAATTGTGCGGTGCTCCGGAGAAGTGATTGTGAGGGGTATTGTGCTCGCCCTGTGGGAGACGCGAAGAGCAACTCTAGTAGAGCGAGACGCGAAGGGCGACAAGTGGTCTGGCCATGTCAAGTGCTAGTGCTTATGGTAAGCACTCTAAGTGGGAGAGTGTGACTTGCGGGTCATCACTAGCAAGAGAACCGACAACAACCTTGGAGCTTGTCTCAACGGGGACTAGCTTGGTGGCAAACAAGTAAACATATAGACAAAAATCACCGTGTCATCCTTGTCTTCCCGTTGGTTTACATTCCCCTTACACAAGCTTGTTATTACTTTTATATACATTGTGCTTGTGTAGTTGCTCTTGTAATTAATTAGCTTATATAGCTTGCTAATTACCTTCTGACTTGTGTAGCATAGAAGTAGCTCCCTTGTATTGCTAGTTTTCTTTTGTAGTAAATTAGTTGCTTTGCTTAGTTTGTGTAGCTAAGTAAGTTGAGCTCTCTAATTTGGCATTAGTTGTCTTGTTGTTGAGTATTGCTAGTGAACTTAGGAGCTTTGTGCTTTTGCTACTAGTATGTGTAGGAGCTTCCCGGTGCTTGAAGTACTAGTGTCATAAGTTTGTGTGACCTTGCTCTTAGAATTAGTTAGGAGAGTTCTAGCTAGCCTGACACCTTAGTTACTTGTTTATGATCTTTTTAATGTGCTTGATAACTTAGATAGAGGGGTGTAATCTTGGCTAATCCGATAGTTTTAATTTCATATTTGTTTTGTTTAGTCGATGCGATTAATTTTAGAAAAGACTATTCACCTCCTCTAATTCGACGTCTCATCCCTAAAGAGGCTGGACGCTGGGAGGTTGCTGGAGGCAAGGAGCTCGCCTAGGGTGGCGGCTCCGCCACAGCGTTGGATGGTGCCTGCGATACACAGGTCCAAGGCGCATTTGAGGGCCATGGACTTGATGTAGCCCAAAGCATGGCTCCTGAGCTCATGGTGGGCTTCCCGCGGCTCCTCGGTGTTGGTGGTGTGCCACGCCTTCAGCTCGTCGTGAGGATCTCCGGCAGCTTCCTGCTGCGCCATGATTGGGAGTATTTGATAGTGTTTGTTGTTCTGATGTACAGTATATATATATATATATATATATATATATATATATATATATATATATATATATTGCTGAGCGCTTTCGCACCATCATCACATAGATAAGACCAGTGCGTGGGCCCCTTGCATTGTTTGTTTTCCAGGGTGTTCGGCTGGTACACAAAAGCACAGTGTGTCGACTGGTTCCGAATAATTCAATAGTATTCTATGAGAGAGAATAAGCTGAAAGAAGCTCAAAAACAGCCGAACAGGCCCATTATTCTCACGTGCGGTCCGGTACTCATCTATGCAAACAAGCACTATATGGTGTTTAGATATTTTGTCCATTTGACAATCAATAGTTAGTCAACTTTTTTTTTGCGTAAAGGAAGCAATCCGGTATCCTATCTTGTATTGTAATAACAAAGAAAAACAGACCAATTATATTATATAAAATTAATAAAGGCGTGTTAAGTTAGTGCCATAGTTTGTCACACCTACGCTCCGTTCACTTCGCTGAAAAACAAGTCGAAACACTGTTTCGGCTCTGAAAAGTACGGATTATAAGACCAGCGAACATGCCATAATCTTAAGTAAACTATGGCTGTCACACAAAATATGATAAGTAAAATCAAAGCTACAATTGTGATAAAATTTAGCAATAAAAAAGTCCATAATGTTTGGGACATGATGTCGAGAAAGTGTGACGTACTATTGTTGTAGATGTAAACCAAATAACTGTCTAAAAATCTATGGCATAACTAAGGCCGCGTTTGGTACCATTCCAGACACCACTTCGTCTACAACTTCTATGCTCTATGAACCAACAAGGAAGAGGAGGAACAACTTCACCTGCTCTGCCTCAAAATCACGCCAAGAGAGAGATGAAGAACGTCATGGAGCTGAAAATTATAGCTTCCTCCGAGTCCATCCTCAATGCTTGTGGGCCCACCCCACATTATGCCTCCTCCATGGCGACATGGGCATGAGCGATGCTCGGAGGCAGAGCTCGGTGGGGCCAGCGTTGGAGTCGGCAGTCCCAAGACAAAGGAGAGAGGGGTGCGCGCGGGGGCCACTGAGGCAGAGAAGGGTGAGGGCGGCATGGAGTGGCAGGAAGGGGCAGTGTCGATAGAATATCGTCGGTAGTCCACCGAGGGGTATCCCACGATGGTAGATTTATCGGTGGGGGTGCGCGTAATCAGGAACCGGATGGTGACACAAGGCGCAGAGACAGCGATTTAGACAGGTTCGGGCCGTCTGATCGACGTAATACCCTACGTCCTGTGTCTTTGGTGTATTATATTGAGATGTAGTAGATAGATCTTGATGGATCGCGTCCGCTAGGGGACCCCTGCCTCTCCTTATATAGTCTGGAGGAGCAGGGTTACAAGGTAAGTATCCTATTTGGTACTATACAATGTCTTGCAGTGCACGCCGAGTAGCGCCGTGCACGCCTTGATCTTGTGGGCTGGGCCGTCCCTGAGGGCGCAGCCCATGTGGTCTGCCGTGGGTATCCGGGGGCCATACCCCCACAGGCGGCTTGTGGGACCGGGGATGGCAGGGCTCCTGGCAAAAAGAGGCAGCGTGCAGGACCAGGGGCATGGCTCTTGACAGGGGAGGGAGAAGGCGGGGCAACGTGCAAGTCAAGGCTCCTGGTGGTGGGGCGAGGCAGAGGAGGGAGAGGGCGGGGCGGCGTGCAGGACTAGGAAGGGATGTCGGGGTGTGGTGGGGGATGGACGGGGCTCCCGGCGGGAGTGGCGGCATGAGCGAACGGTTAAGGAAGGGAATAGTAGATACTCGATGCAAGAGAGGAGAGAAGAAAAAAAAGACTGAAAATAGAGAAAACAAAAAAAATGGTATTATAGATATTTCTCCTCTTTTATCTACTACTAGGAGAAGCTATTTTACATTATTTAGGTTAAGAGCATTAAAGAGCCACTCCACCGTATAAGAAATAGCTAAAGGTGGAGCGACACGTCCTAACATATCGCATGGTAAGCTGTAACATGCCTGAAACAGAAACAGTGCTCTGAAACAGAAATAGTGCTCCTAGTTGCTATGGCAACCGCGACAATACACGTGGTCTGGTCCGACGAACTTTAATCAATTGTTGCCGAGTGGTCGCTATCACAACAAATAAAATATTTATATTAGCACGTTCCAAAACATAGACCACACATCTATACTATTGGGGATAATTGTTGTTCATGAAGGCTCTAATTTTTATTTTCCTATAATTAGTCTCTTCATTTTTTATGTGGCACGAAATAAATATTTGTTGTTCAAGAGGGGCTACCAATTTCAATGTTGACGAGCACATGCATGCGACAACCTGGCAACCTATTGTTTTGAGCTACAATAATATTGTTGTTCATAAAGGCTCTAATTTTTATTTTCCTATAATTAGTCTCTCCATTTTTATGTGGCATGAAGTAGAATAATTTTTCTATACAGAGATGGATCGATGGTGGATGTATGGCCTAACATCTGTGGACATGTGCTACTTGATGGGCGTTAGCACCTTCATCAAGGCTGCCAAAGCTTACGCTAAATGTCGTCCAGGGGATCAAGAGCCTATATTCTACCCATGCGGAGATTCCAAAAATCTCAGGTAATTTGGTAACGTGGAGCAGATACGATACCAGAGGGTTCGTGAAAGATTACATGATCTAGAGTAGGCATGGGGAGGTTAGTGAGAATGCTCCGCAACAAACCTTTGATGATGTGATCATGCCTAATGTAGCCCCTCCCGAGGATGTTACTTATGAGAAAACATGTGTCAACCCCCAACCTGCGGGTACCAATGATGATGTGTTTAGGAATACGCTGGCCTTTTTTAGATGCCACATGATGTATAGGGTAGATTCCTTAGTGTTAGACAGTTGAACAAGCTAGAGATAATAAGAAAGGATAGAAAAACATCATTGTATCCGGGTTGCCCAATGAGCAAATTGCAAACCGACGTCTTGCAAACCGACAAATCAGGAAAGAATCCAATATAAAAAAGGGCGACAAGTAAATAATGAGAAAAAGTTAGCAAAATAGAAATATACTGGATATTTGGACTTAAGAGAGGAAGAATACATTTTATTTGAGCGAGGATAAATTGAATTGCAACCTATTGCAATACTAACATTTGGAAATCGATTCTTATTAACCATCTGTGGAAATCGGTTCCGTACTAGTGCACAAATATGTTTCCTGAACCCATAAGTAAATCTGGGAATGCAGCACAACTCTCACTCATTAACGCAGCACAGTGCAAATACAAATAATCAGCATACACACATATATACACACACAAATATAAACTCACACATACGAGCAGGTTCTTCTATATGCATGCATATTTACGTACACACATACAAATTGTGAGTGATGGTGTTAAAAGATTGGACACTATCCATGAGTGACAAATCTTTAAATGGTCACACTTAAAAATTTATTGCCCTCATCCAAGAATGATCAACGTTGATATATATATATATATATATATATATATATATATATATATATATATATATATATATATATATATATATATATATATATATATATATATATATATATATATATATATATATATATATATATAGAACAACTACTCTATAGCTGGCTACAAAATAACCTATTCTGTAGCCACCTTGAGTTACTATAATTACTATGTTAATTTATGAGATTATAGTAACTCCTTACTAAGTGGTTTACTATAACGTTATGGTAAATATCCCTATGTGTTATAGTAACCCAACTATAGTAAATATATATTGACATTATCGTAAATTAGTATATAAAATTATGGTAAATTGAGGTGGCTACAGAATAACTTATTCTGTAGCTGGCTACTGAATAGCCTCTCCCTATATATATATATATATATATATATATATAACAACGATGTCTCTCCTCTCATCATGGGTAAACCACAATTATAGACGGAATACCACGAATGTGTGTGATTTTGTAGTCGCGAAATCCAGCTGCTAGGAAGATCCTTCTCCACTCGTGCTCCTCTCGCTCAACTCCGTTCGCCGCAGCCATTATATGAAGATCACACAGAACTTGAGCCTCCTTGCATGTAAAGTCGTCATTTGGCTTAGATCCAATCACCGTGTCTATTACAATCACTTTCCCCGGCCTTCCATCTTTGCCACTAATTGCTTCCTTGCACCGTTGAATTATCTTGATGCACTTAGCGTCATCCCAGTCATGCAGAATCCACTGCAGGAAGATTGCATACAAGCCGTACGCAGCCGCCCATGTATGGTATATATACATCAAATAAACATTTAATTTATTATTTGGAATAAAATTAAATTCCACTGCATAAAGATTACATATAAGCCTTATCACTACGTCAAAAAGGATTTTTAGAGGCGGTTGTAGACCATTTGTAGGGGCGGTTTGTCCAGCCACCCCTACGCAAGGGTCTCTACAAATCATGCATTTATAGGGGCGGTTTCCAGGTCGTCCCTATAGATCGATTTGTAGGGGCGGCTGGTGTTTCCAGGCGCCCCTACAAATCGATTTGTAGGGGCGGGTCGTATTACCAGCCGCCCCTACAAATAGATTTGTAGGAGCGGCTCGTATTACCAGCCGCCCCTACAAACAGGTATTTATAGGGGCGGTTCAATCTAGAACTGCCCCTGCAGTACGTTTTCCCGCAAAAAAAATCAAATTTACAATTCAAAATCGCGTTGCCGAACGTGCCACGACCAACGTTCCGAACCGCGTTCGCGTTGCCGAACGCCCCGCGACCAACATTTCGAACCGCGTTTGCGTTGCCGAACGCCCCACGACCAGCGTTCCGAACCGCGTTCGCGTTGTCGAACGCCCCGCGACCGCGACTACAAGCACAAGAGTATTCTATAAACTACAATTACAAGTCTAATTCACAAGAATATATACAATTCATCATTAAATATATAAATTTCATACACATTGTTATCAACGTCCTAGAGATAGTCTTTCAGTCTCACGAATGTGTTGGTACTGAGGATTTGTACCTAACTCAGACTCTCGGTCATGGTAGGCGCCTCTGACGTGTACAATCTAGTCCAATATGAAGTTGCAAAGGTCACCGACGAGCTCTAAGAGTTGGTCATCCTTGTATGGGTCTCTTTTCATTCCTTTATCTTCTCTCCACTACAAGAGAACAAGTTTTAGTTTAGTATTTCATACCATTTACGAAGTTTTTATACTACGGGTGAAGAGGTTCAAACTTACCCTTAAGGAGTGTCTCCTGTAGGCACCGGTGTTACTCATTATAGAACATATATAGTATCCACAATGTACACTCTCAGGCTTCTGCTTGTGGCACTATGTGTTTTGCATATGAAAATGTTAAGTAATGCTTTTGACGGCCATGTAATGGAGTACTGAAGAAGTAAGTTACACTTACCGCACATAGTATTTTTATAGCCAGCTTTTCCTTCCTTGCTGGATCATGCCTTTCATGATGATTAGTGACATAGAACCTAAATTCCCTGTTCAAATTATTTTAGCAAATACATATGAAGTCTTTGTATGTCGCCGGGTCCTTATCTAATGAATCAAAGACCCATGACATGCTCCTCCCGACATCGACGGCTATACAAATCCAGTGGTTGCTGCATGAATTTAATCATAGAACTAGATAAGCTCTTTTGCATCGAATAAAATATATCGAACAAAGCTTTAAGTATAGAGTTGAGCTTACTCGAAGTTGTATGGTAGCCATATAGTAGAGTGTTGTTGGAGATTTTTGAAAGCCAGGGCAATGTATGCCGTAACCTCAAGGGACTCTTCCCTTAGTTTTGCCGTACGGATCTGCTCTTTCTCCTGAAGAGTCTTTGCAGCAGCTAGCTCTTTGACATCAAGTGTCCACCGTTTAGGGTAATTAAAATTTGTTTGGGCTATAGCTTGAGGGTCCACATACCCGACTTTTACACTTGACATTTGTTTGACAATGTGCACTTACATTCTACAAATCACGACGTGGGTTAGTTACAATAAAATTCAAAGATTATATTCATATCATATCGAGCGGACAAGGACTTACAGGCACCACGTGCGAATTAGATTCATCTCCATTTCTCCCAGGTGAAAGCATGTTTGCATGTCATTGAAGTCAAAGATAATTTTCCTGGCTAGGCTTCCAAATGTGCCGGTGGGAAAGCATGCTTGTATGATATCTATGCTCGTTGGGAGAAGACGCAAGTACCAATCATGGAACCTTCTCATTCCAAGTGGTAGGCGCTGGATGTCCCAGTTTGGTAGGAAGGGCTTGCCTCTTTCATATGTTTTCGGGCAATCCTTTGACCATTTGATGACATCAACATTTGGATACTGCTTTGCAATTTGGTGGAGTTTGCTAGTGACGGCCTCCTCAGAACCCCATGATGAGACTTTTTTAACTTAGTTCTCAGGCTTGAACTGGTCATGGGAATACCACTTGAACACCAACGAGACGTCTTTGATTGGAACATAAACTGGCCTTATGGTGATTGGATGCTTCTTTCGAAGTTCCCATTCAGGCACGTCCTCATCTTCTTGTGCTGCAGCTTCTTCAGGAGGCACTCGTTGTTCATGTATCGGCTGTGCTGGTTGAGAAGACTATGGTATCTCATGGTGCACTTGCTCGGTACGAGCTGGAGAAGGTTGTGGCATCTCATCAGGCACATGCTTGCTAGGAGGCGGGGAAGAATGTGGCATCTCAGGAATGTGGGGGTCACAAGACGGTGAAAATATCTCCCCGACCTCAACAACTCACTCTAAATTTGGGAGAGGGGGAGGCGGTGAAGAAGCAGTCAATATAATGTCCCGTTTGTGCCAGAGGATGAACTGCCCCATAACGTCTCCGAGTAACACCAGCCCCTTAGGAGTTGCGTAGTCTATCCTCCACTGTATGAACTCGGGCTTCACTGTATGCACCTCGACCCTAGTGTAGTCCAGAGGTATCTTATTATTGTGGTGTAAGCCACCGGGAGGATGTGCCACACCCGTTGCCACCTCCATCACAGTGTTCTGCCGGCTGCTGAGAAACACCAAGGTGCAACTAGTTGGTTCCCGTATGCGATCGACTGGGGTTGTGGCTATAGTGGAACCTTGGCTGCTAGGAACTTTCAGAGGGCTGCCAACTAATGCCAGTTCTCCCAGCGACGTCTCTAATATCCGTGGCTCCATAGACAGTCCTTGCTCCTCCAGCGCCTTCGCAACTAGAGCCTTCACTTGGAGCTC
Organism: Miscanthus floridulus; assembly: GCF_019320115.1. Lineage (NCBI taxonomy): Eukaryota > Viridiplantae > Streptophyta > Magnoliopsida > Poales > Poaceae > Miscanthus > Miscanthus floridulus. Next base: position 51,244,705 of record NC_089588.1, read on the forward strand.
AAGACTAGTCTCCCGGTCTCAGCCATGTTTCTTGTATATGTGCCTGTCCTCTTCGAATCCTTGCTTCCAGGTCGTCCTTTTCCCTAGCCCCCTGGTGTGGCCCGTGTGCTCCTTGTTTCCCAAGCCAAGGCTAAGCTCGTCCCTCTCTCTAGAAGGATTGAATGAGCCCTTCTCCTTCTCTTCAGCATATTTCAGTATCCTTGATACCGCCTCTTGGGTCTCTGGCTTATCAAACTTAAGATTACTGCCGGATGATTCTGTACTCCTCGCATATATCCAGTTCCTTAAGCGTACCTTCAAATTAGTCACATCGATATTCCCAGCAGCTGCAGCCTCTTCGTCCATCTTCCTAAACTGATCTTCCTTGGCATAGTAGCCACTGGGGCCTAGATGATGGTGGCGTTTGTTCCTCTTTGCCAGCTCGGTGTTACGGGCACTGAGCTCCAATGCCTCCGGTGAAGGCTTCTGAGCCACGAGCTCCTCCCATTGACTAGGAGTTATTTTGCCGAACTCGTTGAAGGGAGTTAACCCCTTTTGGATATACTTCGTGTTGAGCTCCGACCTCCAACATCGGAATGACTCTCCCATCATCCTGATAGCATTTTTTTACCAATTCATGCTTACCCTCTAGAAATCTAAAATTGACCTTCAACTGCCTATCCCATAGTGCATTCTTTGTGTTCTCTGGTACCTCTTTCTAGTTAGGGATTGCTGGGTTCAATTTATCTCTTACTAGGGCCTTGATCGTATTACGGAATTTTCCTCTTAATTCCTTCAGCTCAAGGATCTCCCCTACTGGCCCACCTCCGTTATCACATAGCATGCCTTATCTGGATATAGATTTCCTTTTCTATCCCCTTATTTCCTCTTAGGCTTGGTAGTCATAGTTGTGTCTTAAGTTTATGGAGCAGAGGCATCGTGATCCGTCTCTGTGGCTATTGCCTCTGCTCTCCTTTCCTCTACTCCATCTTGTCCAGCGAGATGTCGTGGACATCGACATCGTCTTTTCTGAGCTTTAGGAGGGACCTGTATATATGATAGGTCAAAGTGTTAGCAGAGGTAACACAGCCAAAGCTTTAGCAAAATTTACAAGCTAAGGCTTTTTCCCTACCTCCTCGTTCGGGTCAAAATCCTTGTCCAAATCTTCCTCTGTTGGCCTCCTTCTGGCTTCACGTGGGAAAGGATCCTTGGGACTTTCATATCCCTCTTCTAAGTCATCTTCTTCTTCTTCGCCTTCAGCAGCCTCTCCTGCTCTTCCTTCTGCTCCCCCTTCCTCCTCGTCACACTACTCCTGAGTAAGCATCACTTCTAGATCCTTTTCTAACTCGTTATCGAACTGCTCCTGAGTTAGCTGGTCCTCTAGTGCTTGCTCCTCATTGGTTGGGTGCTCATCATGCTTGGGGCATCGGGCTGCACTATCTGGTGTCCACGACATTATTTCGCGCTTTGTTGTAATAGATGCAAGAAAGTGTACTTTAGGTACACGAGAAGGTATAAGAAATCAAAAAGGGCTATAAACCAAAGTAGTCCTATAAAACAACAATATATCAAAAAAAGAGTAGTAGCAGTGGTAGAGGCCTCAGAAACATGTCAATCATCATCTGATCTTGAACTTGGAGCATCAAGGCATCATAACAGAGAAGAGAGGAGAAGGTAATGTAGGGGCGGCTGCTAATGATGCCAAGTTCCTAACAAGTTCTTGATCATCAGCTCATATTCCATATAATGTATGGACTTGGATAATTTCATCATCGGCAAAACAAAGGAGAGGAGAGGGGAGATTTGGCAAAAAAACCAATAGTTGCTTAGCAAACAAAGTGCAGCAGCTGATGGCAAAAGACAGGACAACAAGTCATGGGCAAGTCCTGGGAGATTTGGCAAAAAAACAACAGTAGCCAACAGTTAGTAGCTAGAAGTAGCCACTTAGGAGTAGTAAGTAGAAAGTAGTTGAGTAGAGTAAGTGTAGCAGTAGAGTGGTAGTAGTAGAGTAAGAGCAGCAGCCACTTAGGAGTAGTAGTAGGAGCATCACTGAAAGTATAGCAACAGTAGGAGTAGCAAGTACAGGGAGGAGTAATAGGAGTAGTAAGAGGAGTAGTAGGAGTAGTAAGAGGAGGAGTAGTAGGAGTAGTAGGAGGAGGAGTGGTAGGAGGAGGAGGAGTAGTAGTAGCAGCAGCCACTACACACCAGCAATATATAAGAAAAAAACAGAGAAGGAGTGGTAGTAGTAGAGTAAGAGCAGCAGCCACTTAGGAGTAGCAAGTAGTAGTAGTGAGTAGAAAGTAGTAGAGTAGAGTAAGTGTAGCAGTAGAGTGGTAGTAGTAGGTGCTATAATGAAAGATTATATATCAAAAAAAGAGTAGTGGCAGTGGTAGAGGCCTCAGAAACATGTCAATCATCATCTGATCTTGAACTTGGAGCATCAAGGCATCATAATAGAGAAGAGAGGAGAAGGTAATGTAGGGGCAGCTGCTAATGATGCCAAGTTCCTCACAAGTTCTTGATCATCAGCTCATATTCCATATAATGTATGGACTTGGACAATTTCATCATCGGCAAAACAAAGGAGAGGAAGGGAGAGGGGAGATTTGGCAAAAAAAAACCAACAGCTGCTTAGCAAACAAAGTGCAGCAGCTGATGGCAAAAGATAGGACAACAAGTCCTGAGCGAGTCCTGGGAGATTTGGCAAAAAAGCAACAGCAGCCAACAGTTAGTAGCTAGAAGTAGCCACTTAGGAGTAGTAAGTAGAAAGTAGTTGAGTAGAGTAAGTGTAGCAGTAGAGTGGTAGTAGTAGAGTAAGAGCAGTAGCCACTTAGGAGTAGTAGGAGCATCACTAAAAGTATAGCAGCAGTAGGAGTAGCAAGTACAGTGAGGAGTAATAGGAGTAGTAAGAGGAGTAGTAGGAGTAGTAAGAGGAGTAGTAGGAGGAGTAGTAGTAGGAGTGGTAGGAGGAGGAGGAGGAGTAGTAGTAGCAGCAGCCACTACACACCAGCAATATATAAGCAAAAAAACAGAGAAGGAGTGGTAGTAGTAGAGTAAGAGCAGCAGCCACTTAGGAGTAGCAAGTAGTAGTAGTGAGTAGAAAGTAGTAGAGTAGAGTAAGTGTAGCAGTAGAGTGGTAGTAGTAGGTGCTATATTGAAAGATAGGG